>NW_026562238.1:105000-112500 GCF_027943255.1 Anastrepha obliqua
TAGAGAGTTATGGAATATAACCTTGGCATATTGGCACTAAAATATATAATAAAGACATTTCAAATCAAACTGAAATGTATTGAAATGAATTTTTCCCATACATTTTTGACAATGTGAGGTGTGCATGGCAAAAAACACTCACGGTGAAGGCATGTGAAATAATATGAAAATATCAAAAGTTAACTAACCAATGATATTGAAGCATATAAATCGAATCATAACTATATGAAACTCGAATTTAAGCCATATTAAACTGGTAATATTGTGATTTTATGCCTGGTTTTCCATACGTTAGTTTAAATAGAGAGTTATGGAATATAACCTTGGCATATTGGCACTAAAATATATAATAAAGACATTTCAAATCAAACTGAAATGTATTGAAATGAATTTTTCCCATACATTTTTGACAATGTGAGGTGTGCATGGCAAAAAACACTCACGGTGAAGGCATGTGATATAATATGAAAATATCAAAAGTTAACTAACCAATGATATTGAAGCATATAAATCGAATCATAACTATATGAAACTCGAATTTGAGCCATATTAAACTGGTAATATTGTGATTTTATGCCTGGTTTTCCATACGTTAGTTTAAATAGAGAGTTATGGAATATAACCTTGGCATATTGGCACTAAAATATATAATAAAGACATTTCAAATCAAACTGAAATGTATTGAAATGAATTTTTCCCATACATTTTTGACAATGTGAGGTGTGCATGGCAAAAAACACTCACGGTGAAGGCATGTGATATAATATGAAAATATCAAAAGTTAACTAACCAATGATATTGAAGCATATAAATCGAATCATAACTATATGAAACTCGAATTTAAGCCATATTAAACTGGTAATATTGTGATTTTATGCCTGGTTTTTTCCATACGTTAGTTTAAATAGAAAAAATTTTCGAATATATATACATATATGAAGAATTCATATTAGCTATACTAACATGTTATGGAATATAACCTTGGCATATTGGCACTAAAATATATAATAAAGACATTTCAAATCAAACTGAAATGTATTGAAATGAATTTTCCCCATACATTTTTGACAATGTGAGGTGTGCATGGCAAAAAACACCACGGTGAAGGCATGTGAAATGATATGAAAATATCAAAAGTTAACTAACCAATGATATTGAAACATATAAATCGAATCATAACTATATGAAACTCGAATTTAAGCCATATTAAACTGGTAATATTGTGATTTTATGCCTGGTTTTCCATACGTTAGTTTAAATAGAAAGTTATGGAATATAACCTTGGCATATTGGCACTAAAATATATAATAAAGACATTTCAAATTAAACTGAAATGTATTGAAATGAATTTTTCCCATACATTTTTGACAATGTGAGGTGTGCATGGCAAAAAACACTCACGGTGAAGGCATGTGAAATAATATGAAAATATCAAAAGTTAACTAACCAATGATATTGAAGCATATAAATCGAATCATAACTATATGAAACTCGAATTTAAGCCATATTAAACTGGTAATATTGTGATTTTATGCCTGGTTTTCCATACGTTAGTTTAAATAGAAAAAATTTTCGAATATATATACATATATGAAGAATCTATATTAGCTATACTAACATGTTATGGAATATAACCTTGGCATATTGGCACTAAAATATATAATAAAGACATTTCAAATCAAACTGAAATGTATTGAAATGAATTTTTCCCATACATTTTTGACAATGTGAGGTGTGCATGGCAAAAAACACTCACGGTGAAGGCATGTGAAATAATATGAAAATATCAAAAGTTAACTAACCAATGATATTGAAGCATATAAATCGAATCATAACTATATGAAACTCGAATTTAAGCCATATTAAACTGGTAATATTGTGATTTTATGCCTGGTTTTCCATACGTTAGTTTAAATAGAGAGTTATGGAATATAACCTTGGCATATTGGCACTAAAATATATAATAAAGACATTTCAAATCAAACTGAAATGTATTGAAATGAATTTTTCCCATACATTTTTGACAATGTGAGGTGTGCATGGCAAAAAACACTCACGGTGAAGGCATGTGATATAATATGAAAATATCAAAAGTTAACTAACCAATGATATTGAAGCATATAAATCGAATCATAACTATATGAAACTCGAATTTGAGCCATATTAAACTGGTAATATTGTGATTTTATGCCTGGTTTTCCATACGTTAATTTAAATAGAAAAAAATTCTCGAATATATATACATATATGAAGAATCTATATTCTATACTAACATTTTATGGAATATAACCTTGGCATATTGCCATTAAAATATATAATAAAGACATTTCAAATCAAACTGAAATGTATTGAAATGAATTTTTCCCATACATTTTTGACAATGTGAGGTGTGCATGGCAAAAAACACTCACGGTGAAGGCATGTGAAATAATATGAAAATATCAAAAGTTAACTAACCAATGATATTGAAGCATATAAATCGAATCATAACTATATGAAACTCGAATTTAAGCCATATTAAACTGGTAATATTGTGATTTTATGCCTGGTTTTCCATACGTTAGTTTAAATAGAAAAAATTTTCGAATATATATACATATATGAAGAATCTATATTCTAATACTAACATGTTATGGAATATAACCTTGGCATATTGCCATTAAAATATATAATAAAGACATTTCAAATCAAACTGAAATGTATTGAAATGAATTTTTCCCATACATTTTTGACAATGTGAGGTGTGCATGGCAAAAAACACTCACGGTGAAGGCATGTGAAATAATATGAAAATATCAAAAGTTAACTAACCAATGATATTGAAGCATATAAATCGAATCATAACTATATGAAACTCGAATTTAAGCCATATTAAACTGGTAATATTGTGATTTTATGCCTGGTTTTCCATACGTTAGTTTAAATAGAAAAAATTTTCGAATATATATACATATATGAAGAATCTATATTCTATACTAACATGTTATGGCATATTGGTGTTATTGTATTTTATTCCTGGTTTTCTATAGTTAGTTTAAATAGAAATAAATTTTTGAATTCAAAATTTTATATTCTATACTAGCATTACATAGAAATTATCCTCAACTGTTTGTTTCTTGTATAAATACAGGAAATTAAACAGATGATGAAGAGAAAAAAATAAGAAAAACAAAAATTTATAAGAAAAATTAAATTTTAAACAAAGGAAAAGAGGAGAAAATTTTTTCAATCATATATATTTATGATTAAAAAATAGAATTATGAAATTATTAATTTCAATTCAAAGAGAAAAATTATGTAATATATGAAATTATTACATTAAAAATGCATTTGAAAAAAAAGTAAAATGTTATTAAGAATGATAAATTATTTGAAAATTGGCAAATATTAAGAAGAAATATCGTTCTTATATTTTTATATAAAATATATAATATAGAGAACGAAAATTCTTTTTCATAAAAAACGGTTTTTGAATTTTGATAAGAAAAGCTAAAGGGGGGTCGCCCCTTTACTTTTTATATACACCGTAATTTATGAAATTTTCAAATATGAAAAACAAAGAAAAATATATAAATAAAAATATTATTCTGGTTGATCCTGCCAGTAGTTATATGCTTGTCTCAAAGATTAAGCCATGCATGTCTAAGTACAAACAAATTAAAAGTGAAACCGCAAAAGGCTCATTATATCAGTTATGGTTCCATAGATCGTTAACAGTTACTTGGATAACTGTGGTAATTCTAGAGCTAATACATGCAATATAAACACGGACCTTATGGAACGTGTGCTTTTATTAGACTAAAACCAAGCGATCATTTGATCGTTAAATTGGTTGAACTCTAGATAACTTGCAGATCGTATGGTCCCGTACCGACGACAGATCTTTCAAATGTCTGCCCTATCAACTTTTGATGGTAGTATCTAGGACTACCATGGTTGCAACGGGTAACGGGGAATCAGGGTTCGATTCCGGAGAGGGAGCCTGAGAAACGGCTACCACATCTAAGGAAGGCAGCAGGCGCGTAAATTACCCACTCCCAGTTCGGGGAGGTAGTGACGAAAAATAACAATACAGGACTCATATCCGAGGCCCTGTAATTGGAATGAGTACACTTTAAATCCTTTAACAAGGACCTATTGGAGGGCAAGTCTGGTGCCAGCAGCCGCGGTAATTCCAGCTCCAATAGCGTATATTAAAGTTGTTGCGGTTAAAACGTTCGTAGTTGAATTTGTGCTTCATACGGGTAGTACAACTATATATTGTGGTATGTACATTACCTTATGTATGTAAGCGTATTACCGGTGGAGTTCTTATATATAATTAATACAATGTATTTTTTATATATTCCTCCTATTTAAACCTACTTCAGTGCTCTTCATCGAGTGTTGTTGTGGGCCGGTACAATTACTTTGAACAAATTAGAGTGCTTAAAGCAGGCTCCAAATGCCTGAATATTTTGTGCATGGAATAATGAAATAAGACCTCTGTTCTACTTTCATTGGTTTTTAGATCAAGAGGTAATGATTAATAGAAGCAGTTTGGGGGCATTAGTATTACGACGCGAGAGGTGAAATTCTTGGACCGTCGTAAGACTAACTTAAGCGAAAGCATTTGCCAAAGATGTTTTCATTAATCAAGAACGAAAGTTAGAGGTTCGAAGGCGATCAGATACCGCCCTAGTTCTAACCATAAACGATGCCAGCTAGCAATTGGGTGTAGCTACTACTATGGCTCTCTCAGTCGCTTCCCGGGAAACCAAAGCTTTTGGGCTCCGGGGGAAGTATGGTTGCAAAGCTGAAACTTAAAGGAATTGACGGAAGGGCACCACCAGGAGTGGAGCCTGCGGCTTAATTTGACTCAACACGGGAAAACTTACCAGGTCCGAACATAAGCGTGTAAGACAGATTGATAGCTCTTTCTCGAATCTATGGGTGGTGGTGCATGGCCGTTCTTAGTTCGTGGAGTGATTTGTCTGGTTAATTCCGATAACGAACGAGACTCAAATATATTAAATAGATGCTTTCAGGATTATGATGTTGAAACTTATATAGCCTTCTTTCATGCGTACATCTTGAATGTACAAGTGTTTGAATGTGTTTATATAAGTGGAGTCGTACCTGTTGGTTTGTCCCATTATAAGGACACTAGCTTCTTAAATGGACAAATTGCGTCTAGCAGTAACGAGATTGAGCAATAACAGGTCTGTGATGCCCTTAGATGTCCTGGGCTGCACGCGCGCTACAATGAAAGTATCAACGTGTATTTCCTAGACCGAGAGGTCCGGGTAAACCGCTGAACCACTTTCATGCTTGGGATTGTGAACTGAAACTGTTCACATGAACTTGGAATTCCCAGTAAGTGCGAGTTATTAACTCGCATTGATTAAGTCCCTGCCCTTTGTACACACCGCCCGTCGCTACTACCGATTGAATTATTTAGTGAGGTCTCCGGACGTGATCACTGTGACGCCTCGTGTGTCACGGTTGTTTCGCAAAAGTTGACCGAACTTGATTATTTAGAGGAAGTAAAAGTCGTAACAAGGTTTCCGTAGGTGAACCTGCGGAAGGATCATTATTGTGTTCCATATCCGTAAGAAAAACAAACAAACAAACAAACAAACAGACAAGCAAACAAACGAACAAAAAGAAAAAAAAAAAAAAAAAAAAAAGAAAAAAAAAAAAATTTATATAATTATTTTGAATCCATAATTCTTTTTATTCTTTTTCATTCAATTTGTGATCCATCAATTATATCATATTAAATATAATATATGATGGTACATTTTGTAATGTTTTTTCTTATTTTTTTCTTTTAAAAACCTTTAAACATGAAAATAAAAAGTTGTACTTATTATTCATTTGATTGAATGATAAGTTAATTTGTTCACAATAACAAAAGTGGTATATATTTATTATATTATTATATATACATAAAATGATTAAAAAAATACAAAATAATTGAATCATAATAAATACCACCACTGTATTATTGTTGAACTAAGACATTCGCAACTTAATAAAAATGTTTAGAGTTAAATATATTTGATATATATTATTGAAAGAAAATCAATTTATATATTATTAATATTATTTAATTTTACTCTTTCAATTAATATATGCAAAAAAAAATTGACATTTGTTATAAATAAAAATAAATAAAAAAATACTCTAAGCGGTGGATCACTTGGCTCATGGGTCGATGAAGAACGCAGCAAACTGTGCGTCATCGTGTGAACTGCAGGACACATGAACATCGACATTTTGAACGCATATCGCAGTCCATGCTGTTATGTACATTAAATTCAATTTTAAAGTACTGCTTGGACTACATATGGTTGAGGGTTGTAAGACTATGCTAAATAAGTTGCTTATTCTTTTATAAAAATAATTGAATTTAAGCAAATGTGTATATTATTGGATTTTAAATAATTCATAATATTAATAGCAAAAAAAATAAAGATATATAATGAATTTTATTTATTATATATTCTTTAAAAAAAAAATCCTCTCAAATAAAATGAAATGATGAAAATATTGAATCTAAGTATTCTTTACAAAAAATTTTCATATTATTTATATATATATATAAAATAATAATTTATATATGTAATTAAAAGGAGGAATGTCTAGCATAAAAATTAAATTTTTTATTCTAGGATTGCCTCATTTTACATTATTATTATTTTTATATATTTACAATATATAAAAGGAGAAAAGAAAAATAGAGATGAAAAGATGATATAATTTTTTTATTAAATTGTGAGAAGATAAAAAAAGAATATTAAAACAACCTCAACTCATATGGGATTACCCCCTGAATTTAAGCATATTAATGAGGGGAGGAAAAGAAACTAACAAGGATTTTCTTAGTAGCGGCGAGCGAAAAGAAAATAGTTCAGCACTAAGTCACTTTGTCTATATGTCAAATGTGAGATGCAGTGTATGGAATATCTTAATATCTAGTATGAGAAATTAACGATTTAAGTCCTTCTTAAATGAGGCCATTTACCCATAGAGGGTGCCAGGCCCGTATAACGTTAATGATTACTAGAAAGATATTTCCAAAGAGTCGTGTTGCTTGATAGTGCAGCACTAAGTGGGTGGTAAACTCCATCTAAAACTAAATATAACCATGAGACCGATAGTAAACAAGTACCGTGAGGGAAAGTTGAAAAGAACTCTGAATAGAGAGTTAAATAGTACGTGAAACTGCTTAGAGGTTAAGCCCGATGAACCTGAATATCCATTATGAAAAATTCATCATTAAATAATTAAAAAAATAATGTGCATTTTTTTCATATAAGGACATTGTAATCTATTAACATAATAAAGTATTTATCAAAAGATCATTGGTGATATTAAGTTTATTTAAATTAATTTGCTTTTTAAGCATATTAACATAAAATAAATACTAATGATTTGATAAAGTGTTGATAGATTTTATTATATATAATGCTAAAATTCATTTTTTGAATTTTACAAAAAATTTAATATCTATGA
>NW_026562238.1:117500-120000 GCF_027943255.1 Anastrepha obliqua
TGTGATTTTATGCCTGGTTTTCCATACGTTAGTTTAAATAGAGAGTTATGGAATATAACCTTGGCATATTGGCACTAAAATATATAATAAAGACATTTCAAATCAAACTGAAATGTATTGAAATGAATTTTTCCCATACATTTTTGACAATGTGAGGTGTGCATGGCAAAAAACACTCACGGTGAAGGCATGTGATATAATATGAAAATATCAAAAGTTAACTAACCAATGATATTGAAGCATATAAATCGAATCATAACTATATGAAACTCGAATTTGAGCCATATTAAACTGGTAATATTGTGATTTTATGCCTGGTTTTCCATACGTTAGTTTAAATAGAGAGTTATGGAATATAACCTTGGCATATTGGCACTAAAATATATAATAAAGACATTTCAAATCAAACTGAAATGTATTGAAATGAATTTTTCCCATACATTTTTGACAATGTGAGGTGTGCATGGCAAAAAACACTCACGGTGAAGGCATGTGATATAATATGAAAATATCAAAAGTTAACTAACCAATGATATTGAAGCATATAAATCGAATCATAACTATATGAAACTCGAATTTAAGCCATATTAAACTGGTAATATTGTGATTTTATGCCTGGTTTTTTCCATACGTTAGTTTAAATAGAAAAAATTTTCGAATATATATACATATATGAAGAATTCATATTAGCTATACTAACATGTTATGGAATATAACCTTGGCATATTGGCACTAAAATATATAATAAAGACATTTCAAATCAAACTGAAATGTATTGAAATGAATTTTCCCCATACATTTTTGACAATGTGAGGTGTGCATGGCAAAAAACACCACGGTGAAGGCATGTGAAATGATATGAAAATATCAAAAGTTAACTAACCAATGATATTGAAACATATAAATCGAATCATAACTATATGAAACTCGAATTTAAGCCATATTAAACTGGTAATATTGTGATTTTATGCCTGGTTTTCCATACGTTAGTTTAAATAGAAAGTTATGGAATATAACCTTGGCATATTGGCACTAAAATATATAATAAAGACATTTCAAATTAAACTGAAATGTATTGAAATGAATTTTTCCCATACATTTTTGACAATGTGAGGTGTGCATGGCAAAAAACACTCACGGTGAAGGCATGTGAAATAATATGAAAATATCAAAAGTTAACTAACCAATGATATTGAAGCATATAAATCGAATCATAACTATATGAAACTCGAATTTAAGCCATATTAAACTGGTAATATTGTGATTTTATGCCTGGTTTTCCATACGTTAGTTTAAATAGAAAAAATTTTCGAATATATATACATATATGAAGAATCTATATTAGCTATACTAACATGTTATGGAATATAACCTTGGCATATTGGCACTAAAATATATAATAAAGACATTTCAAATCAAACTGAAATGTATTGAAATGAATTTTTCCCATACATTTTTGACAATGTGAGGTGTGCATGGCAAAAAACACTCACGGTGAAGGCATGTGAAATAATATGAAAATATCAAAAGTTAACTAACCAATGATATTGAAGCATATAAATCGAATCATAACTATATGAAACTCGAATTTAAGCCATATTAAACTGGTAATATTGTGATTTTATGCCTGGTTTTCCATACGTTAGTTTAAATAGAGAGTTATGGAATATAACCTTGGCATATTGGCACTAAAATATATAATAAAGACATTTCAAATCAAACTGAAATGTATTGAAATGAATTTTTCCCATACATTTTTGACAATGTGAGGTGTGCATGGCAAAAAACACTCACGGTGAAGGCATGTGATATAATATGAAAATATCAAAAGTTAACTAACCAATGATATTGAAGCATATAAATCGAATCATAACTATATGAAACTCGAATTTGAGCCATATTAAACTGGTAATATTGTGATTTTATGCCTGGTTTTCCATACGTTAATTTAAATAGAAAAAAATTCTCGAATATATATACATATATGAAGAATCTATATTCTATACTAACATTTTATGGAATATAACCTTGGCATATTGCCATTAAAATATATAATAAAGACATTTCAAATCAAACTGAAATGTATTGAAATGAATTTTTCCCATACATTTTTGACAATGTGAGGTGTGCATGGCAAAAAACACTCACGGTGAAGGCATGTGAAATAATATGAAAATATCAAAAGTTAACTAACCAATGATATTGAAGCATATAAATCGAATCATAACTATATGAAACTCGAATTTAAGCCATATTAAACTGGTAATATTGTGATTTTATGCCTGGTTTTCCATACGTTAGTTTAAATAGAAAAAATTTTCGAATATATATACATATATGAAGAATCTATATTCTAATACTAACATGTTATGGAATATAACCTTGGCATATTGCCATTAAAATATATAATAAAGACATTTCAAATCAAACTGAAATGTATTGAAATGAATTTTTCCCATACATTTTTGACAATGTGAGGTGTGCATGGCAAAAAACACTC
>NW_026562238.1:122500-130000 GCF_027943255.1 Anastrepha obliqua
TTTCCTAGACCGAGAGGTCCGGGTAAACCGCTGAACCACTTTCATGCTTGGGATTGTGAACTGAAACTGTTCACATGAACTTGGAATTCCCAGTAAGTGCGAGTTATTAACTCGCATTGATTAAGTCCCTGCCCTTTGTACATACCGCCCGTCGCTACTACCGATTGAATTATTTAGTGAGGTCTCCGGACGTGATCACTGTGACGCCTCGTGTGTCACGGTTGTTTCGCAAAAGTTGACCGAACTTGATTATTTAGAGGAAGTAAAAGTCGTAACAAGGTTTCCGTAGGTGAACCTGCGGAAGGATCATTATTGTGTTCCATATCCGTAAGAAAAACAAACAAACAAACAAACAAACAGACAAGCAAACAAACGAACAAAAAGAAAAAAAAAAAAAAAAAAAAAAGAAAAAAAAAAAAATTTATATAATTATTTTGAATCCATAATTCTTTTTATTCTTTTTCATTCAATTTGTGATCCATCAATTATATCATATTAAATATAATATATGATGGTACATTTTGTAATGTTTTTTCTTATTTTTTTCTTTTAAAAACCTTTAAACATGAAAATAAAAAGTTGTACTTATTATTCATTTGATTGAATGATAAGTTAATTTGTTCACAATAACAAAAGTGGTATATATTTATTATATTATTATATATACATAAAATGATTAAAAAAATACAAAATAATTGAATCATAATAAATACCACCACTGTATTATTGTTGAACTAAGACATTCGCAACTTAATAAAAATGTTTAGAGTTAAATATATTTGATATATATTATTGAAAGAAAATCAATTTATATATTATTAATATTATTTAATTTTACTCTTTCAATTAATATATGCAAAAAAAAATTGACATTTGTTATAAATAAAAATAAATAAAAAAATACTCTAAGCGGTGGATCACTTGGCTCATGGGTCGATGAAGAACGCAGCAAACTGTGCGTCATCGTGTGAACTGCAGGACACATGAACATCGACATTTTGAACGCATATCGCAGTCCATGCTGTTATGTACATTAAATTCAATTTTAAAGTACTGCTTGGACTACATATGGTTGAGGGTTGTAAGACTATGCTAAATAAGTTGCTTATTCTTTTATAAAAATAATTGAATTTAAGCAAATGTGTATATTATTGGATTTTAAATAATTCATAATATTAATAGCAAAAAAAATAAAGATATATAATGAATTTTATTTATTATATATTCTTTAAAAAAAAAATCCTCTCAAATAAAATGAAATGATGAAAATATTGAATCTAAGTATTCTTTACAAAAAATTTTCATATTATTTATATATATATATAAAATAATAATTTATATATGTAATTAAAAGGAGGAATGTCTAGCATAAAAATTAAATTTTTTATTCTAGGATTGCCTCATTTTACATTATTATTATTTTTATATATTTACAATATATAAAAGGAGAAAAGAAAAATAGAGATGAAAAGATGATATAATTTTTTTATTAAATTGTGAGAAGATAAAAAAAGAATATTAAAACAACCTCAACTCATATGGGATTACCCCCTGAATTTAAGCATATTAATGAGGGGAGGAAAAGAAACTAACAAGGATTTTCTTAGTAGCGGCGAGCGAAAAGAAAATAGTTCAGCACTAAGTCACTTTGTCTATATGTCAAATGTGAGATGCAGTGTATGGAATATCTTAATATCTAGTATGAGAAATTAACGATTTAAGTCCTTCTTAAATGAGGCCATTTACCCATAGAGGGTGCCAGGCCCGTATAACGTTAATGATTACTAGAAAGATATTTCCAAAGAGTCGTGTTGCTTGATAGTGCAGCACTAAGTGGGTGGTAAACTCCATCTAAAACTAAATATAACCATGAGACCGATAGTAAACAAGTACCGTGAGGGAAAGTTGAAAAGAACTCTGAATAGAGAGTTAAATAGTACGTGAAACTGCTTAGAGGTTAAGCCCGATGAACCTGAATATCCATTATGAAAAATTCATCATTAAATAATTAAAAAAATAATGTGCATTTTTTTCATATAAGGACATTGTAATCTATTAACATAATAAAGTATTTATCAAAAGATCATTGGTGATATTAAGTTTATTTAAATTAATTTGCTTTTTAAGCATATTAACATAAAATAAATACTAATGATTTGATAAAGTGTTGATAGATTTTATTATATATAATGCTAAAATTCATTTTTTGAATTTTACAAAAAATTTAATATCTATGATATTAATATTTATTTGTATGCATTTATATGATTAACAATGCGAAAGATTCAGGATACCTTCGGGACCCGTCTTGAAACACGGACCAAGGAGTCTAACATATGTGCAAGTCATTGAGTTATATTAAACTTAATGGCATAATTAACTTAACTTAAATATAATGGGATTAATTTTTAGTCTATTTTTTAATAAATAGTCAATTAATTCAATCCCGGGGCGTTCCATATAGTTATGTATAATGATAATTTATTATTATTTATACCTCTAACTGGAGCGTACCTTGAGCATATATGCTGTGACCCGAAAGATGGTGAACTATACTTGATCAGGTTGAAGTCAGGGGAAACCCTGATGGAAGACCGAAACAGTTCTGACGTGCAAATCGATTGTCAGAATTGAGTATAGGGGCGAAAGACCAATCGAACCATCTAGTAGCTGGTTCCCTCCGAAGTTTCCCTCAGGATAGCTGGTGCATTTAAAAATTATATAAAATAATCTTATCTGGTAAAGCGAATGATTAGAGGCCTTAGGGTCGAAACGATTTTAACCTATTCTCAAACTTTAAATGGGTAAGAACCTCACCTTTCTTGATATGAAGGTTGAGGTTATGATATAATGTGCCCAGTGGGCCACTTTTGGTAAGCAGAACTGGCGCTGTGGGATGAACCAAACGTAATGTTACGGTGCCTAAATTAACAACTCATGCAGATACCATGAAAGGCGTTGGTTGCTTAAAACAGCAGGACGGTGGACATGGAAGTCGTAATCCGCTAAGGAGTGTGTAACAACTCACCTGCCGAAGCAACTAGCCCTTAAAATGGATGGCGCTTAAGTTGTATACCTATACATTACCGCTAAAGTAGATGATTTATAAAACAATTTCGATTGATTTATAAATTTTGAAACTTTAGTGAGTAGGAGGGTACAATAGTGTGCTTAGAAGTGTTTGGCGTAAGCCTGCATGGAGCCGCTATTGGTACAGATCTTGGTGGTAGTAGCAAATAATCGAATGAGACCTTGGAGGACTGAAGTGGAGAAGGGTTTCGTGTGAACAGTGGTTGATCACGAGTTAGTCGGTCCTAAGTTCAAGGCGAAAGCCGAAAATTTTCAAGTTTTTAATAAAAAAAAATATTAATAAAAATATATTTAAAAATAATTAAAATACTTGAATTATTTTGAACGAAAGGGAATACGGTTCCAATTCCGTAACCTGTTGAGTATCCGTTTGTTATTAAAAATGGGCCTTGTGCTCATCCTGGCAACAGGAACGACCATAAAGAAGCCGTCGAGAGATATCGGAAGAGTTTTCTTTTCTGTTTTATAGTCGTACTACCATGGAAGTCTTTCGAAGAGAGATATGGTAGATGGACTAGAAGAGCATGACATTTACTGTTGTGTCGATATTTTCTCCTCGGACCTTGAAAATTTATGGTGGGGTCACGCAAACTTCTCAACAGGCCGTACCAATATCCGCAGCTGGTCTCCAAGGTGAAGAGTCTCTAGTCGATAGAATAATGTAGGTAAGGGAAGTCGGCAAATTAGATCCGTAACTTCGGGATAAGGATTGGCTCTGAAGATTGAGATAGTCGGGCTTGATTGGGAAGCAATACCATGGTTTATGTACTCGTTCTGGGTAAATAGAGAATTACGATTCTTGTTCCCCGGATAGTAGTTACGTAGCCAATTGTGGAACTTTCTTGCTAAAATTTTTAAGGAATTATATCATTCGATATATATTCCTTTTAAATTATAACGATTATCAATTAACAATCAATTCAGAACTGGCACGGACTTGGGGAATCCGACTGTCTAATTAAAACAAAGCATTGTGATGGCCCTAACGGGTGTTGACACAATGTGATTTCTGCCCAGTGCTCTGAATGTCAAAGTGAAGAAATTCAAGTAAGCGCGGGTAAACGGCGGGAGTAACTATGACTCTCTTAAGGTAGCCAAATGCCTCGTCATCTAATTAGTGACGCGCATGAATGGATTAACGAGATTCCTACTGTCCCTATCTACTCATTCTCAGTTTGACTGTTGAATAGTGCGGACGTGTCGTGTGCTAAGTGGTGATTAGCGATTTTTGCGATTTCTTTTGCGTTTATATTCGTGTGTGATAACCGGTGTATTACAGTTGTGCGAGTGACGCTAATATTGTTGTGGCTGTACCATAGCGGTACAGTGTTTACAATTAATTGTGATTGAAAGTGCCGTTGTGCGAGTGACGCTACTTTGTAGTAGCTGTACACTGTTTACGAGTGATTAAGTGCCGTACGGTAGTTTTGTTGGACACTCCAGTGAGTGCCAATATACTCCGTGCTATAGACACATTGTGCGTGCGTGTGAGTGCCGCTAGATACAGCGTTGGAAATTTTCCATTAAGTTGTTTACAACTTTTGCGGGCGTGCCGTTGTTTTTCGGCGTGGTGTGTTGTGCGTAGCTGTACCATAGCGGTGCATTGTTTACGAGCAATTGCTCAGGTGACTACGGTTTGTGCTGGTGACGCCACTGTTCGCGTGGCTGTACTTTGTGTACAAGTGTACCTTGTTGGTATATTGTGGGACGCTCAAGTGAGTGCCGCTATACCAAGGTGTTTACAATTTCTGTGTGCCGCTAATTTCTGGCGTGGTCGTTTGGCGCGTGCCGTTACATTCGGTGTGGGTGTACAGTGCGGGCGTACACTAGGTCTGTCGTGCCGCTATATTGCCATATTTGGCAACAGTAAAAAGGGCGTCCCCTTTTGTGCGTGGGTTAAGTGCTGCGCCAAGGTTGAATACTTTGTGCAGGTGCCGCGAACAGAGCGTGCTGCGTTTTGCCTGCGGTCGAGCTCGGCGTTAGCTCCACCTTGGTCGACCCGTCCTTGTTCGGGGAACAGTGTTCCGTCCGGCAAGGCATTGGTGGTGGCCTTTGCCAGACCTTTGGTTGGCACTGTGGGCTACGCCCTCGCGCTTTGCTTTGGCTCGCCGATAGGTGCAGCCGCTGTGTGCGTACCTGTGCGGGGCTCATTCCTGCCGTGCAGTAGTTGCCGTCGCCCAAAAGGGACCCAGTTTTTGTTGTTGCTCGGGAGGCCTTTATACGGCGAACTCGGCAACCTTAGTGGTGGAGAGTTGGGCAATGCCCAAATCAGAAGGGTTGAGGAAGAGGGCGAACACCTCTCTTCCAAGCGGGTCGGCGGTGCCATCGTCGGCAATGGACGAGACGACGTCCGGAGAGGAGGAGGTGATCTTGCGGTCTCCTCCCCGTTCTAAGAAGAAGACCGCTGGAGGTGCAGCGGTTCCGGTGGAGAAGGTATCTTTAAAGGTACCTGAAAAGGTGAGTGGAAGCGAGGGTGGTTCCGAAAGCGGAAAGATTGGGAGTGGGCGCAAGGGGCGGAAGACGGGGGAAAAATTAGGTCCCGCAGGGAAGCGTTTGGAGGAAATCCGTGGGGAATTGGGTGCTTCCCTGAAAGGTTTGGGTGCGATCGGTGGGGATGCCGAACGCAAGAAAGTTGGGGTGCAGTTTATGGGGCGCTTCAAGTCCATTGTGACGGCCTTTAGTGGAGCCGTCATAGACATGGACGGCGTCCCGAAGAGTTTAGCTAAGGACCTCCTGGGATACTCCTTGGAGTTCGAGGAGCTTTTTGTGGAGATGGTGGCGGAGATCGCCCATCTTCGTGGGCGGTTAGAAGCCACAAAGACAAGTAGGGAGGAAGCACCTCGGAGGACGGCTGGAGCTGCGCTGGCTGGTGCAGCGATGATGCCGGCACCTCAGGCGCCTGCGCCTGTGTTGCCTGCGTTGCCGGTGCCCAAGCCAGTTGAGACCTGGTCGGTCGTAGTGAGGGGTAAAACCCCCACTACTTCCAAGGAGGTGATTAAGAAAGTGGTGAAGGAGGTAGGGCCTTCCATGGGGGTTAGGGTGCACGAGGTGCGCCCGTTGAAGGATGGAGGTGCGATTATTCGCACCCCATCCGTTGCCGAGAGGGATAACTTGGCAAAAAATGCCAAGTTTTCTGAAGTGGGGCTCGATGTGAGCATACGCCGGAAGCTGGGGCCTAGGGTTGTGGTCCAGGGGGTCCACACGGAGATCTCCCCTGAGGACTTCATGGGAGAGTTGTTCCGGTTGAACCTCAAGGAGTTCAGCCCTGGGTGCCGTGAGAAGGACGTGAGGATGATCAGCCGTCCTTGGAAGGTCAGCCCCGATGGGGTGACGAATGTTGTCCTTGAGGGAACGGACATGCTAATGTCCGCCCTCCTGGAAGCAGGTCGTTGCTACATAAAGTGGTTTTCCTTCCGGGTACGGCCAGACCAACTGACGCCCGGCTGCTTCCGATGCATGGGGTTTGACCACAGGGTGGCAGAATGCAGAGCCAAGAAGGATGTCTGCCGTAGGTGCGGGCAAGAAGGACACAGGAGTGCAGGTTGTGGCAATGCCCCGCATTGTCGCAACTGTGCATTTAAGGGCAAGCCAGCCGGACATCTGATGATGTCCACTGTCTGCCCGGTGTACTGTGCCATTGTTGCCCGTGCGAACGCTAGACATTGATGGTTGAACTATATCAACTGAACTGTCAGGGGTCATATGCCGTGATGTGTGAATTGGGGGCGTGTATGTCGGAGGGGGGCTGCGGCATTGCTTTGCTCCAGGAACCATACTCCACCAATGGGGTGGTGAGAGGCCTTCCTGGGGGCTTCAGGGTCTTTACGGACCTTGGAGTCAAGGCCGCAGTAGCTGTGTGTGAGCCAAGCTACTCTTGTGTAGTAGTTGACTCATCACAGTGGGGAGTATGTGTGTGTGTCGAGGGGGAATTCGGCAGAATGAATGTCGTCAGCTTGTACTGCAAGTCTGACGAGCCTCTAGAGCCCTACTTAAGATACATTGATGCGGTGCTACTACTTGAGAGTAGCATTCCTGCCATCGTGTGTCTTGACGCGAATGCTACCTCCCCGATGTGGTTCAGCAAGGTATCCAGGCATACTGCTGGATATCGGAGCCACACTCGGGGTGAGGTTATGAGCGAGTGGGTTGTGGCGAATAACCTTCTTGTAGCAAACGAACCAAGCGTATGGTATACGTTTGAGGGGCCTAGAGGTGTGAGTGACATTGACGTGACGCTCATGAATGACGCAGCAGCGGGTAGGTTCGAGTGTAAATGGAGTGTTAGGGGGGGTTGGGGAATTAGTGACCATAATTTAATACAAATTATGGTTACTCCCCGTACCCCGCAGCTAGAAGGGGGGAGTCCATTGAGGCGATGGCGTACCTCGTGTACCGACTGGAACCGATATG
>NW_026562238.1:135000-150000 GCF_027943255.1 Anastrepha obliqua
TATAATAAAGACATTTCAAATTAAACTGAAATGTATTGAAATGAATTTTTCCCATACATTTTTGACAATGTGAGGTGTGCATGGCAAAAAACACTCACGGTGAAGGCATGTGATATAATATGAAAATATCAAAAGTTAACTAACCAATGATATTGAAGCATATAAATCGAATCATAACTATATGAAACTCGAATTTAAGCCATATTAAACTGGTAATATTGTGATTTTATGCCTGGTTTTCCATACGTTAGTTTAAATAGAGAGTTATGGAATATAACCTTGGCATATTGGCACTAAAATATATAATAAAGACATTTCAAATCAAACTGAAATGTATTGAAATGAATTTTTCCCATACATTTTTGACAATGTGAGGTGTGCATGGCAAAAAACACTCACGGTGAAGGCATGTGAAATAATATGAAAATATCAAAAGTTAACTAACCAATGATATTGAAGCATATAAATCGAATCATAACTATATGAAACTCGAATTTAAGCCATATTAAACTGGTAATATTGTGATTTTATGCCTGGTTTTCCATACGTTAGTTTAAATAGAGAGTTATGGAATATAACCTTGGCATATTGGCACTAAAATATATAATAAAGACATTTCAAATCAAACTGAAATGTATTGAAATGAATTTTTCCCATACATTTTTGACAATGTGAGGTGTGCATGGCAAAAAACACTCACGGTGAAGGCATGTGATATAATATGAAAATATCAAAAGTTAACTAACCAATGATATTGAAGCATATAAATCGAATCATAACTATATGAAACTCGAATTTGAGCCATATTAAACTGGTAATATTGTGATTTTATGCCTGGTTTTCCATACGTTAGTTTAAATAGAGAGTTATGGAATATAACCTTGGCATATTGGCACTAAAATATATAATAAAGACATTTCAAATCAAACTGAAATGTATTGAAATGAATTTTTCCCATACATTTTTGACAATGTGAGGTGTGCATGGCAAAAAACACTCACGGTGAAGGCATGTGATATAATATGAAAATATCAAAAGTTAACTAACCAATGATATTGAAGCATATAAATCGAATCATAACTATATGAAACTCGAATTTAAGCCATATTAAACTGGTAATATTGTGATTTTATGCCTGGTTTTTTCCATACGTTAGTTTAAATAGAAAAAATTTTCGAATATATATACATATATGAAGAATTCATATTAGCTATACTAACATGTTATGGAATATAACCTTGGCATATTGGCACTAAAATATATAATAAAGACATTTCAAATCAAACTGAAATGTATTGAAATGAATTTTCCCCATACATTTTTGACAATGTGAGGTGTGCATGGCAAAAAACACCACGGTGAAGGCATGTGAAATGATATGAAAATATCAAAAGTTAACTAACCAATGATATTGAAACATATAAATCGAATCATAACTATATGAAACTCGAATTTAAGCCATATTAAACTGGTAATATTGTGATTTTATGCCTGGTTTTCCATACGTTAGTTTAAATAGAAAGTTATGGAATATAACCTTGGCATATTGGCACTAAAATATATAATAAAGACATTTCAAATTAAACTGAAATGTATTGAAATGAATTTTTCCCATACATTTTTGACAATGTGAGGTGTGCATGGCAAAAAACACTCACGGTGAAGGCATGTGAAATAATATGAAAATATCAAAAGTTAACTAACCAATGATATTGAAGCATATAAATCGAATCATAACTATATGAAACTCGAATTTAAGCCATATTAAACTGGTAATATTGTGATTTTATGCCTGGTTTTCCATACGTTAGTTTAAATAGAAAAAATTTTCGAATATATATACATATATGAAGAATCTATATTCTAATACTAACATGTTATGGAATATAACCTTGGCATATTGGCACTAAAATATATAATAAAGACATTTCAAATCAAACTGAAATGTATTGAAATGAATTTTTCCCATACATTTTTGACAATGTGAGGTGTGCATGGCAAAAAACACTCACGGTGAAGGCATGTGAAATAATATGAAAATATCAAAAGTTAACTAACCAATGATATTGAAGCATATAAATCGAATCATAACTATATGAAACTCGAATTTAAGCCATATTAAACTGGTAATATTGTGATTTTATGCCTGGTTTTCCATACGTTAGTTTAAATAGAGAGTTATGGAATATAACCTTGGCATATTGGCACTAAAATATATAATAAAGACATTTCAAATCAAACTGAAATGTATTGAAATGAATTTTTCCCATACATTTTTGACAATGTGAGGTGTGCATGGCAAAAAACACTCACGGTGAAGGCATGTGATATAATATGAAAATATCAAAAGTTAACTAACCAATGATATTGAAGCATATAAATCGAATCATAACTATATGAAACTCGAATTTGAGCCATATTAAACTGGTAATATTGTGATTTTATGCCTGGTTTTCCATACGTTAATTTAAATAGAAAAAAATTCTCGAATATATATACATATATGAAGAATCTATATTCTATACTAACATTTTATGGAATATAACCTTGGCATATTGCCATTAAAATATATAATAAAGACATTTCAAATCAAACTGAAATGTATTGAAATGAATTTTTCCCATACATTTTTGACAATGTGAGGTGTGCATGGCAAAAAACACTCACGGTGAAGGCATGTGAAATAATATGAAAATATCAAAAGTTAACTAACCAATGATATTGAAGCATATAAATCGAATCATAACTATATGAAACTCGAATTTAAGCCATATTAAACTGGTAATATTGTGATTTTATGCCTGGTTTTCCATACGTTAGTTTAAATAGAAAAAATTTTCGAATATATATACATATATGAAGAATCTATATTCTAATACTAACATGTTATGGAATATAACCTTGGCATATTGCCATTAAAATATATAATAAAGACATTTCAAATCAAACTGAAATGTATTGAAATGAATTTTTCCCATACATTTTTGACAATGTGAGGTGTGCATGGCAAAAAACACTCACGGTGAAGGCATGTGAAATAATATGAAAATATCAAAAGTTAACTAACCAATGATATTGAAGCATATAAATCGAATCATAACTATATGAAACTCGAATTTAAGCCATATTAAACTGGTAATATTGTGATTTTATGCCTGGTTTTCCATACGTTAGTTTAAATAGAGAGTTATGGAATATAACCTTGGCATATTGGCACTAAAATATATAATAAAGACATTTCAAATCAAACTGAAATGTATTGAAATGAATTTTTCCCATACATTTTTGACAATGTGAGGTGTGCATGGCAAAAAACACTCACGGTGAAGGCATGTGATATAATATGAAAATATCAAAAGTTAACTAACCAATGATATTGAAGCATATAAATCGAATCATAACTATATGAAACTCGAATTTGAGCCATATTAAACTGGTAATATTGTGATTTTATGCCTGGTTTTCCATACGTTAATTTAAATAGAAAAAAATTCTCGAATATATATACATATATGAAGAATCTATATTCTATACTAACATTTTATGGAATATAACCTTGGCATATTGCCATTAAAATATATAATAAAGACATTTCAAATCAAACTGAAATGTATTGAAATGAATTTTTCCCATACATTTTTGACAATGTGAGGTGTGCATGGCAAAAAACACTCACGGTGAAGGCATGTGAAATAATATGAAAATATCAAAAGTTAACTAACCAATGATATTGAAGCATATAAATCGAATCATAACTATATGAAACTCGAATTTAAGCCATATTAAACTGGTAATATTGTGATTTTATGCCTGGTTTTCCATACGTTAGTTTAAATAGAAAAAATTTTCGAATATATATACATATATGAAGAATCTATATTCTAATACTAACATGTTATGGAATATAACCTTGGCATATTGCCATTAAAATATATAATAAAGACATTTCAAATCAAACTGAAATGTATTGAAATGAATTTTTCCCATACATTTTTGACAATGTGAGGTGTGCATGGCAAAAAACACTCACGGTGAAGGCATGTGAAATAATATGAAAATATCAAAAGTTAACTAACCAATGATATTGAAGCATATAAATCGAATCATAACTATATGAAACTCGAATTTAAGCCATATTAAACTGGTAATATTGTGATTTTATGCCTGGTTTTCCATACGTTAGTTTAAATAGAAAAAATTTTCGAATATATATACATATATGAAGAATCTATATTCTAATACTAACATGTTATGGAATATAACCTTGGCATATTGGCACTAAAATATATAATAAAGACATTTCAAATCAAACTGAAATGTATTGAAATGAATTTTTCCCATACATTTTTGACAATGTGAGGTGTGCATGGCAAAAAACACTCACGGTGAAGGCATGTGAAATAATATGAAAATATCAAAAGTTAACTAACCAATGATATTGAAGCATATAAATCGAATCATAACTATATGAAACTCGAATTTAAGCCATATTAAACTGGTAATATTGTGATTTTATGCCTGGTTTTCCATACGTTAGTTTAAATAGAAAAAATTTTCGAATATATATACATATATGAAGAATCTATATTCTAATACTAACATGTTATGGAATATAACCTTGGCATATTGGCACTAAAATATATAATAAAGACATTTCAAATCAAACTGAAATGTATTGAAATGAATTTTTCCCATACATTTTTGACAATGTGAGGTGTGCATGGCAAAAAACACTCACGGTGAAGGCATGTGATATAATATGAAAATATCAAAAGTTAACTAACCAATGATATTGAAACATATAAATCGAATCATAACTATATGAAACTCGAATTTGAGCCATATTAAACTGGTAATATTGTGATTTTATGCCTGGTTTTCCATACGTTAGTTTAAATAGAAAAAAATTCTCGAATATATATACATATATGAAGAATCTATATTCTATACTAACATTTTATGGAATATAACCTTGGCATATTGCCATTAAAATATATAATAAAGACATTTCAAATCAAACTGAAATGTATTGAAATGAATTTTTCCCATACATTTTTGACAATGTGAGGTGTGCATGGCAAAAAACACTCACGGTGAAGGCATGTGATATAATATGAAAATATCAAAAGTTAACTAACCAATGATATTGAAGCATATAAATCGAATCATAACTATATGAAACTCGAATTTGAGCCATATTAAACTGGTAATATTATGATTTTATTCCTGGTTTTCCATACGTTAGTTTAAATAGAAAAAATTTTCGAATATATATACATATATGAAGAATCTATATTCTATACTAACATGTTATGGCATATTGGTGTTATTGTATTTTATTCCTGGTTTTCTATAGTTAGTTTAAATAGAAATAAATTTTTGAATTCAAAATTTTATATTCTATACTAGCATTACATAGAAATTATCCTCAACTGTTTGTTTCTTGTATAAATACAGGAAATTAAACAGATGATGAAGAGAAAAAAATAAGAAAAACAAAAATTTATAAGAAAAATTAAATTTTAAACAAAGGAAAAGAGGAGAAAATTTTTTCAATCATATATATTTATGATTAAAAAATAGAATTATGAAATTATTAATTTCAATTCAAAGAGAAAAATTATGTAATATATGAAATTATTACATTAAAAATGCATTTGAAAAAAAAGTAAAATGTTATTAAGAATGATAAATTATTTGAAAATTGGCAAATATTAAGAAGAAATATCGTTCTTATATTTTTATATAAAATATATAATATAGAGAACGAAAATTCTTTTTCATAAAAAACGGTTTTTGAATTTTGATAAGAAAAGCTAAAGGGGGGTCGCCCCTTTACTTTTTATATACACCGTAATTTATGAAATTTTCAAATATGAAAAACAAAGAAAAATATATAAATAAAAATATTATTCTGGTTGATCCTGCCAGTAGTTATATGCTTGTCTCAAAGATTAAGCCATGCATGTCTAAGTACAAACAAATTAAAAGTGAAACCGCAAAAGGCTCATTATATCAGTTATGGTTCCATAGATCGTTAACAGTTACTTGGATAACTGTGGTAATTCTAGAGCTAATACATGCAATATAAACACGGACCTTATGGAACGTGTGCTTTTATTAGACTAAAACCAAGCGATCATTTGATCGTTAAATTGGTTGAACTCTAGATAACTTGCAGATCGTATGGTCCCGTACCGACGACAGATCTTTCAAATGTCTGCCCTATCAACTTTTGATGGTAGTATCTAGGACTACCATGGTTGCAACGGGTAACGGGGAATCAGGGTTCGATTCCGGAGAGGGAGCCTGAGAAACGGCTACCACATCTAAGGAAGGCAGCAGGCGCGTAAATTACCCACTCCCAGTTCGGGGAGGTAGTGACGAAAAATAACAATACAGGACTCATATCCGAGGCCCTGTAATTGGAATGAGTACACTTTAAATCCTTTAACAAGGACCTATTGGAGGGCAAGTCTGGTGCCAGCAGCCGCGGTAATTCCAGCTCCAATAGCGTATATTAAAGTTGTTGCGGTTAAAACGTTCGTAGTTGAATTTGTGCTTCATACGGGTAGTACAACTATATATTGTGGTATGTACATTACCTTATGTATGTAAGCGTATTACCGGTGGAGTTCTTATATATAATTAATACAATGTATTTTTTATATATTCCTCCTATTTAAACCTACTTCAGTGCTCTTCATCGAGTGTTGTTGTGGGCCGGTACAATTACTTTGAACAAATTAGAGTGCTTAAAGCAGGCTCCAAATGCCTGAATATTTTGTGCATGGAATAATGAAATAAGACCTCTGTTCTACTTTCATTGGTTTTTAGATCAAGAGGTAATGATTAATAGAAGCAGTTTGGGGGCATTAGTATTACGACGCGAGAGGTGAAATTCTTGGACCGTCGTAAGACTAACTTAAGCGAAAGCATTTGCCAAAGATGTTTTCATTAATCAAGAACGAAAGTTAGAGGTTCGAAGGCGATCAGATACCGCCCTAGTTCTAACCATAAACGATGCCAGCTAGCAATTGGGTGTAGCTACTACTATGGCTCTCTCAGTCGCTTCCCGGGAAACCAAAGCTTTTGGGCTCCGGGGGAAGTATGGTTGCAAAGCTGAAACTTAAAGGAATTGACGGAAGGGCACCACCAGGAGTGGAGCCTGCGGCTTAATTTGACTCAACACGGGAAAACTTACCAGGTCCGAACATAAGCGTGTAAGACAGATTGATAGCTCTTTCTCGAATCTATGGGTGGTGGTGCATGGCCGTTCTTAGTTCGTGGAGTGATTTGTCTGGTTAATTCCGATAACGAACGAGACTCAAATATATTAAATAGATGCTTTCAGGATTATGATGTTGAAACTTATATAGCCTTCTTTCATGCGTACATCTTGAATGTACAAGTGTTTGAATGTGTTTATATAAGTGGAGTCGTACCTGTTGGTTTGTCCCATTATAAGGACACTAGCTTCTTAAATGGACAAATTGCGTCTAGCAGTAACGAGATTGAGCAATAACAGGTCTGTGATGCCCTTAGATGTCCTGGGCTGCACGCGCGCTACAATGAAAGTATCAACGTGTATTTCCTAGACCGAGAGGTCCGGGTAAACCGCTGAACCACTTTCATGCTTGGGATTGTGAACTGAAACTGTTCACATGAACTTGGAATTCCCAGTAAGTGCGAGTTATTAACTCGCATTGATTAAGTCCCTGCCCTTTGTACATACCGCCCGTCGCTACTACCGATTGAATTATTTAGTGAGGTCTCCGGACGTGATCACTGTGACGCCTCGTGTGTCACGGTTGTTTCGCAAAAGTTGACCGAACTTGATTATTTAGAGGAAGTAAAAGTCGTAACAAGGTTTCCGTAGGTGAACCTGCGGAAGGATCATTATTGTGTTCCATATCCGTAAGAAAAACAAACAAACAAACAAACAAACAGACAAGCAAACAAACGAACAAAAAGAAAAAAAAAAAAAAAAAAAAAAAGAAAAAAAAAAAAATTTATATAATTATTTTGAATCCATAATTCTTTTTATTCTTTTTCATTCAATTTGTGATCCATCAATTATATCATATTAAATATAATATATGATGGTACATTTTGTAATGTTTTTTCTTATTTTTTTCTTTTAAAAACCTTTAAACATGAAAATAAAAAGTTGTACTTATTATTCATTTGATTGAATGATAAGTTAATTTGTTCACAATAACAAAAGTGGTATATATTTATTATATTATTATATATACATAAAATGATTAAAAAAATACAAAATAATTGAATCATAATAAATACCACCACTGTATTATTGTTGAACTAAGACATTCGCAACTTAATAAAAATGTTTAGAGTTAAATATATTTGATATATATTATTGAAAGAAAATCAATTTATATATTATTAATATTATTTAATTTTACTCTTTCAATTAATATATGCAAAAAAAAATTGACATTTGTTATAAATAAAAATAAATAAAAAAATACTCTAAGCGGTGGATCACTTGGCTCATGGGTCGATGAAGAACGCAGCAAACTGTGCGTCATCGTGTGAACTGCAGGACACATGAACATCGACATTTTGAACGCATATCGCAGTCCATGCTGTTATGTACATTAAATTCAATTTTAAAGTACTGCTTGGACTACATATGGTTGAGGGTTGTAAGACTATGCTAAATAAGTTGCTTATTCTTTTATAAAAATAATTGAATTTAAGCAAATGTGTATATTATTGGATTTTAAATAATTCATAATATTAATAGCAAAAAAAATAAAGATATATAATGAATTTTATTTATTATATATTCTTTAAAAAAAAAATCCTCTCAAATAAAATGAAATGATGAAAATATTGAATCTAAGTATTCTTTACAAAAAATTTTCATATTATTTATATATATATATAAAATAATAATTTATATATGTAATTAAAAGGAGGAATGTCTAGCATAAAAATTAAATTTTTTATTCTAGGATTGCCTCATTTTACATTATTATTATTTTTATATATTTACAATATATAAAAGGAGAAAAGAAAAATAGAGATGAAAAGATGATATAATTTTTTTATTAAATTGTGAGAAGATAAAAAAAGAATATTAAAACAACCTCAACTCATATGGGATTACCCCCTGAATTTAAGCATATTAATGAGGGGAGGAAAAGAAACTAACAAGGATTTTCTTAGTAGCGGCGAGCGAAAAGAAAATAGTTCAGCACTAAGTCACTTTGTCTATATGTCAAATGTGAGATGCAGTGTATGGAATATCTTAATATCTAGTATGAGAAATTAACGATTTAAGTCCTTCTTAAATGAGGCCATTTACCCATAGAGGGTGCCAGGCCCGTATAACGTTAATGATTACTAGAAAGATATTTCCAAAGAGTCGTGTTGCTTGATAGTGCAGCACTAAGTGGGTGGTAAACTCCATCTAAAACTAAATATAACCATGAGACCGATAGTAAACAAGTACCGTGAGGGAAAGTTGAAAAGAACTCTGAATAGAGAGTTAAATAGTACGTGAAACTGCTTAGAGGTTAAGCCCGATGAACCTGAATATCCATTATGAAAAATTCATCATTAAATAATTAAAAAAATAATGTGCATTTTTTTCATATAAGGACATTGTAATCTATTAACATAATAAAGTATTTATCAAAAGATCATTGGTGATATTAAGTTTATTTAAATTAATTTGCTTTTTAAGCATATTAACATAAAATAAATACTAATGATTTGATAAAGTGTTGATAGATTTTATTATATATAATGCTAAAATTCATTTTTTGAATTTTACAAAAAATTTAATATCTATGATATTAATATTTATTTGTATGCATTTATATGATTAACAATGCGAAAGATTCAGGATACCTTCGGGACCCGTCTTGAAACACGGACCAAGGAGTCTAACATATGTGCAAGTCATTGAGTTATATTAAACTTAATGGCATAATTAACTTAACTTAAATATAATGGGATTAATTTTTAGTCTATTTTTTAATAAATAGTCAATTAATTCAATCCCGGGGCGTTCCATATAGTTATGTATAATGATAATTTATTATTATTTATACCTCTAACTGGAGCGTACCTTGAGCATATATGCTGTGACCCGAAAGATGGTGAACTATACTTGATCAGGTTGAAGTCAGGGGAAACCCTGATGGAAGACCGAAACAGTTCTGACGTGCAAATCGATTGTCAGAATTGAGTATAGGGGCGAAAGACCAATCGAACCATCTAGTAGCTGGTTCCCTCCGAAGTTTCCCTCAGGATAGCTGGTGCATTTAAAAATTATATAAAATAATCTTATCTGGTAAAGCGAATGATTAGAGGCCTTAGGGTCGAAACGATTTTAACCTATTCTCAAACTTTAAATGGGTAAGAACCTCACCTTTCTTGATATGAAGGTTGAGGTTATGATATAATGTGCCCAGTGGGCCACTTTTGGTAAGCAGAACTGGCGCTGTGGGATGAACCAAACGTAATGTTACGGTGCCTAAATTAACAACTCATGCAGATACCATGAAAGGCGTTGGTTGCTTAAAACAGCAGGACGGTGGACATGGAAGTCGTAATCCGCTAAGGAGTGTGTAACAACTCACCTGCCGAAGCAACTAGCCCTTAAAATGGATGGCGCTTAAGTTGTATACCTATACATTACCGCTAAAGTAGATGATTTATAAAACAATTTCGATTGATTTATAAATTTTGAAACTTTAGTGAGTAGGAGGGTACAATAGTGTGCTTAGAAGTGTTTGGCGTAAGCCTGCATGGAGCCGCTATTGGTACAGATCTTGGTGGTAGTAGCAAATAATCGAATGAGACCTTGGAGGACTGAAGTGGAGAAGGGTTTCGTGTGAACAGTGGTTGATCACGAGTTAGTCGGTCCTAAGTTCAAGGCGAAAGCCGAAAATTTTCAAGTTTTTAATAAAAAAAAATATTAATAAAAATATATTTAAAAATAATTAAAATACTTGAATTATTTTGAACGAAAGGGAATACGGTTCCAATTCCGTAACCTGTTGAGTATCCGTTTGTTATTAAAAATGGGCCTTGTGCTCATCCTGGCAACAGGAACGACCATAAAGAAGCCGTCGAGAGATATCGGAAGAGTTTTCTTTTCTGTTTTATAGTCGTACTACCATGGAAGTCTTTCGAAGAGAGATATGGTAGATGGACTAGAAGAGCATGACATTTACTGTTGTGTCGATATTTTCTCCTCGGACCTTGAAAATTTATGGTGGGGTCACGCAAACTTCTCAACAGGCCGTACCAATATCCGCAGCTGGTCTCCAAGGTGAAGAGTCTCTAGTCGATAGAATAATGTAGGTAAGGGAAGTCGGCAAATTAGATCCGTAACTTCGGGATAAGGATTGGCTCTGAAGATTGAGATAGTCGGGCTTGATTGGGAAGCAATACCATGGTTTATGTACTCGTTCTGGGTAAATAGAGAATTACGATTCTTGTTCCCCGGATAGTAGTTACGTAGCCAATTGTGGAACTTTCTTGCTAAAATTTTTAAGGAATTATATCATTCGATATATATTCCTTTTAAATTATAACGATTATCAATTAACAATCAATTCAGAACTGGCACGGACTTGGGGAATCCGACTGTCTAATTAAAACAAAGCATTGTGATGGCCCTAACGGGTGTTGACACAATGTGATTTCTGCCCAGTGCTCTGAATGTCAAAGTGAAGAAATTCAAGTAAGCGCGGGTAAACGGCGGGAGTAACTATGACTCTCTTAAGGTAGCCAAATGCCTCGTCATCTAATTAGTGACGCGCATGAATGGATTAACGAGATTCCTACTGTCCCTATCTACTCATTCTAATTGTGAACGTTGAAGCGAACGGACGCGTGAGCGGATGTTTTACTTTGCGAATTATAAAAATATTCTTGAGCGATTGTTTTTCCCTAGAAAATACTACATTTTACCGTCGGCAAGTGACGTACATTGTGTACAAATCGGCGCGTGTGTGTGTGCAGGAAACTGTTCGGCTGTCGTGCGACCGTCGGTGGGTTTTTCGCCGTTACTGAGAGACACTTAAATTGCGCGTACCTGACTGGTAGCTATTAAGCGAAAAACTATTGTGCGTGTAATTGTCCCGTCAAGTGGGCGCCGCTATAATTGCGCGCACCTGTGTCGGTGTAACACGTGCTGGAAAACTTTTATTGTTGTGCGGGTAGCGAGGAACGCTATAAATTTTTGCGAATTCTCTTTTGTGCTATATCCGCGAGTGATTAGCGCTAATTGAGTAACGCTGCGGTGAAGCAGTGCATGAACTGTGCATTGTGCTTAGTGAGTGCCGTTGTGTGAGTACGGGAAAATACCGCTGTGTTTTCCCGGAATTTTAGTGAGAGACGCTATAATTGCGCGCACCTGTGGGAAAACTAAAATCGTTGTGCGGGTAGCGAGAAACACTATATACGGCGTAACTGTATAAGTGTGTGATAAACTGTGTGTGGAATTGTCGGTGGACTCTCCCGTTAGTGGGTGCCACTATAATTGCGTGCGGGTGCCACTATAATTGTTGTGCGTTTTAATTGCGTGACGCGATTTACAGTGGTGGCAGAGGGCTATGCCCAAATTAGGCGTAGGAATGAAGAGGGCGAGCACCCCTCTCCAGGGCAGTTCGAGATTGGCGTCATCAGCGATGGATGAGTCAACGTCGGGGGAGGAAGAGGTCCTCCTGAGATCACCCCCCCGCATGAAGAAGAAAACCGCTGGAGGAGCAGCGGTCACAACAGAAAAGGTGACGGCGAAAGCACCCGTAATGGGTAAGTTGGGGGTAAGCGGAAGCGAGGGCGTTTCCGAGGGGGAAAAAAAGGGGGAGAAAAAGGTGCGGAAGGCAGGGGCCAAATTGGGTCCAGCCGGGCAGCGGATGGAGAAAATCCGCAGAATTTCGGGTGCTTCCCTGGAGAATTCGGGAGCGTTCGGTGAAAAAGTTGGGGGGCAATTTATGGGGCGTTTCAAGTCCATTGTGACGGCCTTTAGTGGAGCCGTCATAGACATGGACGGCGTCCCAAAGAACGCAGCGAAGGACCTCCTGGGATACTCCTTGGAGTTCGAGGCGCTTTTTGTGGAGATGGTGGCGGAGATCGCCCATCTTCGTGGGCGGTTGGAAGCCACAAAAACAAGTAGAGAGGAAGCACCTCGGAGGACGGCTGGAGCTTCGCTGGCTGGTGCAGCGCTGATGCCGGCACCTCAGGCGCCTGCGCCTGTGTTGCCTGCGTTGCCGGTGCCCAAGCCAGTTGAGACCTGGTCGGTCGTAGTAAGGGGTAAGACCCCCACTACGTCCAAAGAGGTGATCAAAAAAGTAGTAAAAGAGGTAGGGCCTTCTATGGGGGTAAGGGTGCACGAGGTGCGCCCGTTGAAGGATGGAGGTGCGATTATTCGCACCCCATCAGTTGCTGAGAGGGATAACTTGGTAAAAAATGCCAAGTTTTCCGAGGTGGGGCTCGATGTGAGCATACGTCGGAAGCTGGGGCCTAGGGTTGTGGTCCAGGGGGTCCACACGGAGATCTCCCCTGACGAGTTCATGGGAGAGTTGTTCCGTTTGAACCTCAAGGAGTTCAGCCCTGGGTGTCTTGAGAAGGACGTGAGGATGATCAGCCGTCCTTGGAAGGTCAGCCCTGATGGAGTGACGAATGTGGTCCTTGAGGGCACGGACATGCTAATGTCCGCCCTCCTGGAAGCAGGTCGCTGCTACGTAAAGTGGTTTTCCTTCCGGGTACGGCCGGACCAACTGACGCCCGGCTGCTTCCGATGCATGGGATTTGATCACAGGGTGGCAGAATGCAGAGCCAAGAAGGATGTCTGCCGTAGGTGCGGGCAGGAAGGACACAGGAGTGCAGGTTGTGGCAATGCCCCGCATTGTCGCAACTGTGCATTTAAGGGCAAGCCAGCCGGACATCTGATGATGTCCACTGTCTGCCCGGTGTACTGTGCCATTGTTGCCCGTGCGAATGCTAGACATTGATGGTTGAGCTATATCAACTGAACTGTCAGGGGTCTTATGCCGTGATGTGTGAATTGGGGGCGTGTATGTCGGAGGGGGGCTGCGGCATTGCTTTGCTCCAGGAACCATACTCCACCAATGGGGTGGTGAGAGGTCTTCCTGGTGGCTTCAGGGTCTTTACGGACCTTGGAGTCAATGCCGCAGTAGCTGTGTGTGAGCCAAGCTACTCTTGCGTAGTGGTTGACTCATCACAGTGGGGAGTATGTGTGTGTGTTGAGGGCGATTTCGGCAAAGTATATGTCGCCAGCCTATACTGCAAGTTCAATGAACCTCTAGAACCATACTTGAGATACATAGAGGCGGTGCTACTACGTGAAAGTAGCAACCCTGTCATCATGTGTCTCGATGCCAATGCCACCTCCCCGATGTGGTTCAGCAAAACATCCAGGCACACTGCTGGATATCGGAGCCACAGTCGTGGTGAGGCCATGAGCGATTGGGTGGTGGCAAATAGCCTCCTCATTGCAAACGAACCGAGTGAATGGTATACGTTTGATGGGCCTAGAGGAGTGAGCGACATTGACGTGACGCTCATGAATGAAGCAGCCGCGAGCAAGTTTGAATGTAGCTGGAGTGTCAAGGGTGGTTGGGGAATTAGTGACCATAATTTAATTCAAATCATGGTTACTCCTCGTACCCCACAGTCGGAAAGTGTGAGTCCTTTGAGACGATGGCGTACCACATGCGCCGACTGGAATAGATACGGTCAGACCGTTAGAGAAGCGGTATTGGGTATACCGCTTAACGTGTTTGAAAATTTCGGGGTCGACGAGCAAATTGCTCGTTTATCAGAATGTGTCTGGGGGGTTAATGACACGATGTTCAAAAAAGCTAGGGTTGCCAGACTTAAAGGTGTTAAGTGGTGGACTAGCGAGTTGAATTCAAAGAGGAGGTCTGTCCGGCGCTTGAGGCGGTTGTTTCAACGTGGCAGGCGGACCAATTCGGAGAATTTGCCACA
>NW_026562238.1:157500-165000 GCF_027943255.1 Anastrepha obliqua
CATTTTGTAATGTTTTTTCTTATTTTTTTCTTTTAAAAACCTTTAAACATGAAAATAAAAAGTTGTACTTATTATTCATTTGATTGAATGATAAGTTAATTTGTTCACAATAACAAAAGTGGTATATATTTATTATATTATTATATATACATAAAATGATTAAAAAAATACAAAATAATTGAATCATAATAAATACCACCACTGTATTATTGTTGAACTAAGACATTCGCAACTTAATAAAAATGTTTAGAGTTAAATATATTTGATATATATTATTGAAAGAAAATCAATTTATATATTATTAATATTATTTAATTTTACTCTTTCAATTAATATATGCAAAAAAAAATTGACATTTGTTATAAATAAAAATAAATAAAAAAATACTCTAAGCGGTGGATCACTTGGCTCATGGGTCGATGAAGAACGCAGCAAACTGTGCGTCATCGTGTGAACTGCAGGACACATGAACATCGACATTTTGAACGCATATCGCAGTCCATGCTGTTATGTACATTAAATTCAATTTTAAAGTACTGCTTGGACTACATATGGTTGAGGGTTGTAAGACTATGCTAAATAAGTTGCTTATTCTTTTATAAAAATAATTGAATTTAAGCAAATGTGTATATTATTGGATTTTAAATAATTCATAATATTAATAGCAAAAAAAATAAAGATATATAATGAATTTTATTTATTATATATTCTTTAAAAAAAAAATCCTCTCAAATAAAATGAAATGATGAAAATATTGAATCTAAGTATTCTTTACAAAAAATTTTCATATTATTTATATATATATATAAAATAATAATTTATATATGTAATTAAAAGGAGGAATGTCTAGCATAAAAATTAAATTTTTTATTCTAGGATTGCCTCATTTTACATTATTATTATTTTTATATATTTACAATATATAAAAGGAGAAAAGAAAAATAGAGATGAAAAGATGATATAATTTTTTTATTAAATTGTGAGAAGATAAAAAAAGAATATTAAAACAACCTCAACTCATATGGGATTACCCCCTGAATTTAAGCATATTAATGAGGGGAGGAAAAGAAACTAACAAGGATTTTCTTAGTAGCGGCGAGCGAAAAGAAAATAGTTCAGCACTAAGTCACTTTGTCTATATGTCAAATGTGAGATGCAGTGTATGGAATATCTTAATATCTAGTATGAGAAATTAACGATTTAAGTCCTTCTTAAATGAGGCCATTTACCCATAGAGGGTGCCAGGCCCGTATAACGTTAATGATTACTAGAAAGATATTTCCAAAGAGTCGTGTTGCTTGATAGTGCAGCACTAAGTGGGTGGTAAACTCCATCTAAAACTAAATATAACCATGAGACCGATAGTAAACAAGTACCGTGAGGGAAAGTTGAAAAGAACTCTGAATAGAGAGTTAAATAGTACGTGAAACTGCTTAGAGGTTAAGCCCGATGAACCTGAATATCCATTATGAAAAATTCATCATTAAATAATTAAAAAAATAATGTGCATTTTTTTCATATAAGGACATTGTAATCTATTAACATAATAAAGTATTTATCAAAAGATCATTGGTGATATTAAGTTTATTTAAATTAATTTGCTTTTTAAGCATATTAACATAAAATAAATACTAATGATTTGATAAAGTGTTGATAGATTTTATTATATATAATGCTAAAATTCATTTTTTGAATTTTACAAAAAATTTAATATCTATGATATTAATATTTATTTGTATGCATTTATATGATTAACAATGCGAAAGATTCAGGATACCTTCGGGACCCGTCTTGAAACACGGACCAAGGAGTCTAACATATGTGCAAGTCATTGAGTTATATTAAACTTAATGGCATAATTAACTTAACTTAAATATAATGGGATTAATTTTTAGTCTATTTTTTAATAAATAGTCAATTAATTCAATCCCGGGGCGTTCCATATAGTTATGTATAATGATAATTTATTATTATTTATACCTCTAACTGGAGCGTACCTTGAGCATATATGCTGTGACCCGAAAGATGGTGAACTATACTTGATCAGGTTGAAGTCAGGGGAAACCCTGATGGAAGACCGAAACAGTTCTGACGTGCAAATCGATTGTCAGAATTGAGTATAGGGGCGAAAGACCAATCGAACCATCTAGTAGCTGGTTCCCTCCGAAGTTTCCCTCAGGATAGCTGGTGCATTTAAAAATTATATAAAATAATCTTATCTGGTAAAGCGAATGATTAGAGGCCTTAGGGTCGAAACGATTTTAACCTATTCTCAAACTTTAAATGGGTAAGAACCTCACCTTTCTTGATATGAAGGTTGAGGTTATGATATAATGTGCCCAGTGGGCCACTTTTGGTAAGCAGAACTGGCGCTGTGGGATGAACCAAACGTAATGTTACGGTGCCTAAATTAACAACTCATGCAGATACCATGAAAGGCGTTGGTTGCTTAAAACAGCAGGACGGTGGACATGGAAGTCGTAATCCGCTAAGGAGTGTGTAACAACTCACCTGCCGAAGCAACTAGCCCTTAAAATGGATGGCGCTTAAGTTGTATACCTATACATTACCGCTAAAGTAGATGATTTATAAAACAATTTCGATTGATTTATAAATTTTGAAACTTTAGTGAGTAGGAGGGTACAATAGTGTGCTTAGAAGTGTTTGGCGTAAGCCTGCATGGAGCCGCTATTGGTACAGATCTTGGTGGTAGTAGCAAATAATCGAATGAGACCTTGGAGGACTGAAGTGGAGAAGGGTTTCGTGTGAACAGTGGTTGATCACGAGTTAGTCGGTCCTAAGTTCAAGGCGAAAGCCGAAAATTTTCAAGTTTTTAATAAAAAAAAATATTAATAAAAATATATTTAAAAATAATTAAAATACTTGAATTATTTTGAACGAAAGGGAATACGGTTCCAATTCCGTAACCTGTTGAGTATCCGTTTGTTATTAAAAATGGGCCTTGTGCTCATCCTGGCAACAGGAACGACCATAAAGAAGCCGTCGAGAGATATCGGAAGAGTTTTCTTTTCTGTTTTATAGTCGTACTACCATGGAAGTCTTTCGAAGAGAGATATGGTAGATGGACTAGAAGAGCATGACATTTACTGTTGTGTCGATATTTTCTCCTCGGACCTTGAAAATTTATGGTGGGGTCACGCAAACTTCTCAACAGGCCGTACCAATATCCGCAGCTGGTCTCCAAGGTGAAGAGTCTCTAGTCGATAGAATAATGTAGGTAAGGGAAGTCGGCAAATTAGATCCGTAACTTCGGGATAAGGATTGGCTCTGAAGATTGAGATAGTCGGGCTTGATTGGGAAGCAATACCATGGTTTATGTACTCGTTCTGGGTAAATAGAGAATTACGATTCTTGTTCCCCGGATAGTAGTTACGTAGCCAATTGTGGAACTTTCTTGCTAAAATTTTTAAGGAATTATATCATTCGATATATATTCCTTTTAAATTATAACGATTATCAATTAACAATCAATTCAGAACTGGCACGGACTTGGGGAATCCGACTGTCTAATTAAAACAAAGCATTGTGATGGCCCTAACGGGTGTTGACACAATGTGATTTCTGCCCAGTGCTCTGAATGTCAAAGTGAAGAAATTCAAGTAAGCGCGGGTAAACGGCGGGAGTAACTATGACTCTCTTAAGGTAGCCAAATGCCTCGTCATCTAATTAGTGACGCGCATGAATGGATTAACGAGATTCCTACTGTCCCTATCTACTCATTCTAATTGTGAACGTTGAAGCGAACGGACGCGTGAGCGGATGTTTTACTTTGCGAATTATAAAAATATTCTTGAGCGATTGTTTTTCCCTAGAAAATACTACATTTTACCGTCGGCAAGTGACGTACATTGTGTACAAATCGGCGCGTGTGTGTGTGCAGGAAACTGTTCGGCTGTCGTGCGACCGTCGGTGGGTTTTTCGCCGTTACTGAGAGACACTTAAATTGCGCGTACCTGACTGGTAGCTATTAAGCGAAAAACTATTGTGCGTGTAATTGTCCCGTCAAGTGGGCGCCGCTATAATTGCGCGCACCTGTGTCGGTGTAACACGTGCTGGAAAACTTTTATTGTTGTGCGGGTAGCGAGGAACGCTATAAATTTTTGCGAATTCTCTTTTGTGCTATATCCGCGAGTGATTAGCGCTAATTGAGTAACGCTGCGGTGAAGCAGTGCATGAACTGTGCATTGTGCTTAGTGAGTGCCGTTGTGTGAGTACGGGAAAATACCGCTGTGTTTTCCCGGAATTTTAGTGAGAGACGCTATAATTGCGCGCACCTGTGGGAAAACTAAAATCGTTGTGCGGGTAGCGAGAAACACTATATACGGCGTAACTGTATAAGTGTGTGATAAACTGTGTGTGGAATTGTCGGTGGACTCTCCCGTTAGTGGGTGCCACTATAATTGCGTGCGGGTGCCACTATAATTGTTGTGCGTTTTAATTGCGTGACGCGATTTACAGTGGTGGCAGAGGGCTATGCCCAAATTAGGCGTAGGAATGAAGAGGGCGAGCACCCCTCTCCAGGGCAGTTCGAGATTGGCGTCATCAGCGATGGATGAGTCAACGTCGGGGGAGGAAGAGGTCCTCCTGAGATCACCCCCCCGCATGAAGAAGAAAACCGCTGGAGGAGCAGCGGTCACAACAGAAAAGGTGACGGCGAAAGCACCCGTAATGGGTAAGTTGGGGGTAAGCGGAAGCGAGGGCGTTTCCGAGGGGGAAAAAAAGGGGGAGAAAAAGGTGCGGAAGGCAGGGGCCAAATTGGGTCCAGCCGGGCAGCGGATGGAGAAAATCCGCAGAATTTCGGGTGCTTCCCTGGAGAATTCGGGAGCGTTCGGTGAAAAAGTTGGGGGGCAATTTATGGGGCGTTTCAAGTCCATTGTGACGGCCTTTAGTGGAGCCGTCATAGACATGGACGGCGTCCCAAAGAACGCAGCGAAGGACCTCCTGGGATACTCCTTGGAGTTCGAGGCGCTTTTTGTGGAGATGGTGGCGGAGATCGCCCATCTTCGTGGGCGGTTGGAAGCCACAAAAACAAGTAGAGAGGAAGCACCTCGGAGGACGGCTGGAGCTTCGCTGGCTGGTGCAGCGCTGATGCCGGCACCTCAGGCGCCTGCGCCTGTGTTGCCTGCGTTGCCGGTGCCCAAGCCAGTTGAGACCTGGTCGGTCGTAGTAAGGGGTAAGACCCCCACTACGTCCAAAGAGGTGATCAAAAAAGTAGTAAAAGAGGTAGGGCCTTCTATGGGGGTAAGGGTGCACGAGGTGCGCCCGTTGAAGGATGGAGGTGCGATTATTCGCACCCCATCAGTTGCTGAGAGGGATAACTTGGTAAAAAATGCCAAGTTTTCCGAGGTGGGGCTCGATGTGAGCATACGTCGGAAGCTGGGGCCTAGGGTTGTGGTCCAGGGGGTCCACACGGAGATCTCCCCTGACGAGTTCATGGGAGAGTTGTTCCGTTTGAACCTCAAGGAGTTCAGCCCTGGGTGTCTTGAGAAGGACGTGAGGATGATCAGCCGTCCTTGGAAGGTCAGCCCTGATGGAGTGACGAATGTGGTCCTTGAGGGCACGGACATGCTAATGTCCGCCCTCCTGGAAGCAGGTCGCTGCTACGTAAAGTGGTTTTCCTTCCGGGTACGGCCGGACCAACTGACGCCCGGCTGCTTCCGATGCATGGGATTTGATCACAGGGTGGCAGAATGCAGAGCCAAGAAGGATGTCTGCCGTAGGTGCGGGCAGGAAGGACACAGGAGTGCAGGTTGTGGCAATGCCCCGCATTGTCGCAACTGTGCATTTAAGGGCAAGCCAGCCGGACATCTGATGATGTCCACTGTCTGCCCGGTGTACTGTGCCATTGTTGCCCGTGCGAATGCTAGACATTGATGGTTGAGCTATATCAACTGAACTGTCAGGGGTCTTATGCCGTGATGTGTGAATTGGGGGCGTGTATGTCGGAGGGGGGCTGCGGCATTGCTTTGCTCCAGGAACCATACTCCACCAATGGGGTGGTGAGAGGTCTTCCTGGTGGCTTCAGGGTCTTTACGGACCTTGGAGTCAATGCCGCAGTAGCTGTGTGTGAGCCAAGCTACTCTTGCGTAGTGGTTGACTCATCACAGTGGGGAGTATGTGTGTGTGTTGAGGGCGATTTCGGCAAAGTATATGTCGCCAGCCTATACTGCAAGTTCAATGAACCTCTAGAACCATACTTGAGATACATAGAGGCGGTGCTACTACGTGAAAGTAGCAACCCTGTCATCATGTGTCTCGATGCCAATGCCACCTCCCCGATGTGGTTCAGCAAAACATCCAGGCACACTGCTGGATATCGGAGCCACAGTCGTGGTGAGGCCATGAGCGATTGGGTGGTGGCAAATAGCCTCCTCATTGCAAACGAACCGAGTGAATGGTATACGTTTGATGGGCCTAGAGGAGTGAGCGACATTGACGTGACGCTCATGAATGAAGCAGCCGCGAGCAAGTTTGAATGTAGCTGGAGTGTCAAGGGTGGTTGGGGAATTAGTGACCATAATTTAATTCAAATCATGGTTACTCCTCGTACCCCACAGTCGGAAAGTGTGAGTCCTTTGAGACGATGGCGTACCACATGCGCCGACTGGAATAGATACGGTCAGACCGTTAGAGAAGCGGTATTGGGTATACCGCTTAACGTGTTTGAAAATTTCGGGGTCGACGAGCAAATTGCTCGTTTATCAGAATGTGTCTGGGGGGTTAATGACACGATGTTCAAAAAAGCTAGGGTTGCCAGACTTAAAGGTGTTAAGTGGTGGACTAGCGAGTTGAATTCAAAGAGGAGGTCTGTCCGGCGCTTGAGGCGGTTGTTTCAACGTGGCAGGCGGACCAATTCGGAGAATTTGCCACAGCTCAAGGCTCAATTCAGAGTAGGAATGAAGGAATATAAGAGAATGTTGGTAGAAGTCAAAGAGGAAGAGTGGAGAAGGTTTGTCGGGGAAAATAGGGACGACCCTTGGGGACAGGTCTATAGGATCTGTCGGGGTCGTCGGAACGAGATGGCTAGCTCTCTTCGCGTGGGTGACACTGTGTCATCCACGTGGAGAGAATGCGCCAGTGTTCTGTTAGGCGAGTTTTTTCCCAGGGCTGAGGTTCAGGTTCCTCCTGCACAAGAGGTGCCTGTCCCTCCAATAGAAGTTGAGGAGTTGGAATATGCGTTTGGCCTGGTCAGGTCTAAAAGGTCTCCAGGTCTCGATGGTTTGAACGGAGAGATGTGTAAATGCTTGTGGGAGTTCATTCCGGAATATTTGGAGGCCATTTATGATCAATGCATATGGGAGGGATATTTTCCACGTGAGTGGAAAGTTGCTAGGGTCGTCGTACTCTTGAAGTCGCCCGATAAGATCAGGAGTGATCCTCGATCTTATCGTGGTATCAGCCTCCTTCCAGTACTTGGAAAAGTGCTGGAAAGAGTTATGGTAGAGCGCCTTCAGGAGCTAACTCGGGGTGTTAGGTCGG
>NW_026562238.1:170000-172500 GCF_027943255.1 Anastrepha obliqua
TTATGGAATATAACCTTGGCATATTGGCACTAAAATATATAATAAAGACATTTCAAATCAAACTGAAATGTATTGAAATGAATTTTTCCCATACATTTTTGACAATGTGAGGTGTGCATGGCAAAAAACACTCACGGTGAAGGCATGTGATATAATATGAAAATATCAAAAGTTAACTAACCAATGATATTGAAGCATATAAATCGAATCATAACTATATGAAACTCGAATTTGAGCCATATTAAACTGGTAATATTGTGATTTTATGCCTGGTTTTCCATACGTTAGTTTAAATAGAGAGTTATGGAATATAACCTTGGCATATTGGCACTAAAATATATAATAAAGACATTTCAAATCAAACTGAAATGTATTGAAATGAATTTTTCCCATACATTTTTGACAATGTGAGGTGTGCATGGCAAAAAACACTCACGGTGAAGGCATGTGATATAATATGAAAATATCAAAAGTTAACTAACCAATGATATTGAAGCATATAAATCGAATCATAACTATATGAAACTCGAATTTAAGCCATATTAAACTGGTAATATTGTGATTTTATGCCTGGTTTTTTCCATACGTTAGTTTAAATAGAAAAAATTTTCGAATATATATACATATATGAAGAATTCATATTAGCTATACTAACATGTTATGGAATATAACCTTGGCATATTGGCACTAAAATATATAATAAAGACATTTCAAATCAAACTGAAATGTATTGAAATGAATTTTCCCCATACATTTTTGACAATGTGAGGTGTGCATGGCAAAAAACACCACGGTGAAGGCATGTGAAATGATATGAAAATATCAAAAGTTAACTAACCAATGATATTGAAACATATAAATCGAATCATAACTATATGAAACTCGAATTTAAGCCATATTAAACTGGTAATATTGTGATTTTATGCCTGGTTTTCCATACGTTAGTTTAAATAGAAAGTTATGGAATATAACCTTGGCATATTGGCACTAAAATATATAATAAAGACATTTCAAATTAAACTGAAATGTATTGAAATGAATTTTTCCCATACATTTTTGACAATGTGAGGTGTGCATGGCAAAAAACACTCACGGTGAAGGCATGTGAAATAATATGAAAATATCAAAAGTTAACTAACCAATGATATTGAAGCATATAAATCGAATCATAACTATATGAAACTCGAATTTAAGCCATATTAAACTGGTAATATTGTGATTTTATGCCTGGTTTTCCATACGTTAGTTTAAATAGAAAAAATTTTCGAATATATATACATATATGAAGAATCTATATTAGCTATACTAACATGTTATGGAATATAACCTTGGCATATTGGCACTAAAATATATAATAAAGACATTTCAAATCAAACTGAAATGTATTGAAATGAATTTTTCCCATACATTTTTGACAATGTGAGGTGTGCATGGCAAAAAACACTCACGGTGAAGGCATGTGAAATAATATGAAAATATCAAAAGTTAACTAACCAATGATATTGAAGCATATAAATCGAATCATAACTATATGAAACTCGAATTTAAGCCATATTAAACTGGTAATATTGTGATTTTATGCCTGGTTTTCCATACGTTAGTTTAAATAGAGAGTTATGGAATATAACCTTGGCATATTGGCACTAAAATATATAATAAAGACATTTCAAATCAAACTGAAATGTATTGAAATGAATTTTTCCCATACATTTTTGACAATGTGAGGTGTGCATGGCAAAAAACACTCACGGTGAAGGCATGTGATATAATATGAAAATATCAAAAGTTAACTAACCAATGATATTGAAGCATATAAATCGAATCATAACTATATGAAACTCGAATTTGAGCCATATTAAACTGGTAATATTGTGATTTTATGCCTGGTTTTCCATACGTTAATTTAAATAGAAAAAAATTCTCGAATATATATACATATATGAAGAATCTATATTCTATACTAACATTTTATGGAATATAACCTTGGCATATTGCCATTAAAATATATAATAAAGACATTTCAAATCAAACTGAAATGTATTGAAATGAATTTTTCCCATACATTTTTGACAATGTGAGGTGTGCATGGCAAAAAACACTCACGGTGAAGGCATGTGAAATAATATGAAAATATCAAAAGTTAACTAACCAATGATATTGAAGCATATAAATCGAATCATAACTATATGAAACTCGAATTTAAGCCATATTAAACTGGTAATATTGTGATTTTATGCCTGGTTTTCCATACGTTAGTTTAAATAGAAAAAATTTTCGAATATATATACATATATGAAGAATCTATATTCTAATACTAACATGTTATGGAATATAACCTTGGCATATTGCCATTAAAATATATAATAAAGACATTTCAAATCAAACTGAAATGTATTGAAATGAATTTTTCCCATACATTTTTGACAATGTGAGGTGTGCATGGCAAAAAACACTCACGGTGAAGGCATGTGAAATAATATGAAAATATCAAAAGTTAACT
>NW_026562238.1:175000-182500 GCF_027943255.1 Anastrepha obliqua
GCTTGGGATTGTGAACTGAAACTGTTCACATGAACTTGGAATTCCCAGTAAGTGCGAGTTATTAACTCGCATTGATTAAGTCCCTGCCCTTTGTACATACCGCCCGTCGCTACTACCGATTGAATTATTTAGTGAGGTCTCCGGACGTGATCACTGTGACGCCTCGTGTGTCACGGTTGTTTCGCAAAAGTTGACCGAACTTGATTATTTAGAGGAAGTAAAAGTCGTAACAAGGTTTCCGTAGGTGAACCTGCGGAAGGATCATTATTGTGTTCCATATCCGTAAGAAAAACAAACAAACAAACAAACAAACAGACAAGCAAACAAACGAACAAAAAGAAAAAAAAAAAAAAAAAAAAAAGAAAAAAAAAAAAATTTATATAATTATTTTGAATCCATAATTCTTTTTATTCTTTTTCATTCAATTTGTGATCCATCAATTATATCATATTAAATATAATATATGATGGTACATTTTGTAATGTTTTTTCTTATTTTTTTCTTTTAAAAACCTTTAAACATGAAAATAAAAAGTTGTACTTATTATTCATTTGATTGAATGATAAGTTAATTTGTTCACAATAACAAAAGTGGTATATATTTATTATATTATTATATATACATAAAATGATTAAAAAAATACAAAATAATTGAATCATAATAAATACCACCACTGTATTATTGTTGAACTAAGACATTCGCAACTTAATAAAAATGTTTAGAGTTAAATATATTTGATATATATTATTGAAAGAAAATCAATTTATATATTATTAATATTATTTAATTTTACTCTTTCAATTAATATATGCAAAAAAAAATTGACATTTGTTATAAATAAAAATAAATAAAAAAATACTCTAAGCGGTGGATCACTTGGCTCATGGGTCGATGAAGAACGCAGCAAACTGTGCGTCATCGTGTGAACTGCAGGACACATGAACATCGACATTTTGAACGCATATCGCAGTCCATGCTGTTATGTACATTAAATTCAATTTTAAAGTACTGCTTGGACTACATATGGTTGAGGGTTGTAAGACTATGCTAAATAAGTTGCTTATTCTTTTATAAAAATAATTGAATTTAAGCAAATGTGTATATTATTGGATTTTAAATAATTCATAATATTAATAGCAAAAAAAATAAAGATATATAATGAATTTTATTTATTATATATTCTTTAAAAAAAAAATCCTCTCAAATAAAATGAAATGATGAAAATATTGAATCTAAGTATTCTTTACAAAAAATTTTCATATTATTTATATATATATATAAAATAATAATTTATATATGTAATTAAAAGGAGGAATGTCTAGCATAAAAATTAAATTTTTTATTCTAGGATTGCCTCATTTTACATTATTATTATTTTTATATATTTACAATATATAAAAGGAGAAAAGAAAAATAGAGATGAAAAGATGATATAATTTTTTTATTAAATTGTGAGAAGATAAAAAAAGAATATTAAAACAACCTCAACTCATATGGGATTACCCCCTGAATTTAAGCATATTAATGAGGGGAGGAAAAGAAACTAACAAGGATTTTCTTAGTAGCGGCGAGCGAAAAGAAAATAGTTCAGCACTAAGTCACTTTGTCTATATGTCAAATGTGAGATGCAGTGTATGGAATATCTTAATATCTAGTATGAGAAATTAACGATTTAAGTCCTTCTTAAATGAGGCCATTTACCCATAGAGGGTGCCAGGCCCGTATAACGTTAATGATTACTAGAAAGATATTTCCAAAGAGTCGTGTTGCTTGATAGTGCAGCACTAAGTGGGTGGTAAACTCCATCTAAAACTAAATATAACCATGAGACCGATAGTAAACAAGTACCGTGAGGGAAAGTTGAAAAGAACTCTGAATAGAGAGTTAAATAGTACGTGAAACTGCTTAGAGGTTAAGCCCGATGAACCTGAATATCCATTATGAAAAATTCATCATTAAATAATTAAAAAAATAATGTGCATTTTTTTCATATAAGGACATTGTAATCTATTAACATAATAAAGTATTTATCAAAAGATCATTGGTGATATTAAGTTTATTTAAATTAATTTGCTTTTTAAGCATATTAACATAAAATAAATACTAATGATTTGATAAAGTGTTGATAGATTTTATTATATATAATGCTAAAATTCATTTTTTGAATTTTACAAAAAATTTAATATCTATGATATTAATATTTATTTGTATGCATTTATATGATTAACAATGCGAAAGATTCAGGATACCTTCGGGACCCGTCTTGAAACACGGACCAAGGAGTCTAACATATGTGCAAGTCATTGAGTTATATTAAACTTAATGGCATAATTAACTTAACTTAAATATAATGGGATTAATTTTTAGTCTATTTTTTAATAAATAGTCAATTAATTCAATCCCGGGGCGTTCCATATAGTTATGTATAATGATAATTTATTATTATTTATACCTCTAACTGGAGCGTACCTTGAGCATATATGCTGTGACCCGAAAGATGGTGAACTATACTTGATCAGGTTGAAGTCAGGGGAAACCCTGATGGAAGACCGAAACAGTTCTGACGTGCAAATCGATTGTCAGAATTGAGTATAGGGGCGAAAGACCAATCGAACCATCTAGTAGCTGGTTCCCTCCGAAGTTTCCCTCAGGATAGCTGGTGCATTTAAAAATTATATAAAATAATCTTATCTGGTAAAGCGAATGATTAGAGGCCTTAGGGTCGAAACGATTTTAACCTATTCTCAAACTTTAAATGGGTAAGAACCTCACCTTTCTTGATATGAAGGTTGAGGTTATGATATAATGTGCCCAGTGGGCCACTTTTGGTAAGCAGAACTGGCGCTGTGGGATGAACCAAACGTAATGTTACGGTGCCTAAATTAACAACTCATGCAGATACCATGAAAGGCGTTGGTTGCTTAAAACAGCAGGACGGTGGACATGGAAGTCGTAATCCGCTAAGGAGTGTGTAACAACTCACCTGCCGAAGCAACTAGCCCTTAAAATGGATGGCGCTTAAGTTGTATACCTATACATTACCGCTAAAGTAGATGATTTATAAAACAATTTCGATTGATTTATAAATTTTGAAACTTTAGTGAGTAGGAGGGTACAATAGTGTGCTTAGAAGTGTTTGGCGTAAGCCTGCATGGAGCCGCTATTGGTACAGATCTTGGTGGTAGTAGCAAATAATCGAATGAGACCTTGGAGGACTGAAGTGGAGAAGGGTTTCGTGTGAACAGTGGTTGATCACGAGTTAGTCGGTCCTAAGTTCAAGGCGAAAGCCGAAAATTTTCAAGTTTTTAATAAAAAAAAATATTAATAAAAATATATTTAAAAATAATTAAAATACTTGAATTATTTTGAACGAAAGGGAATACGGTTCCAATTCCGTAACCTGTTGAGTATCCGTTTGTTATTAAAAATGGGCCTTGTGCTCATCCTGGCAACAGGAACGACCATAAAGAAGCCGTCGAGAGATATCGGAAGAGTTTTCTTTTCTGTTTTATAGTCGTACTACCATGGAAGTCTTTCGAAGAGAGATATGGTAGATGGACTAGAAGAGCATGACATTTACTGTTGTGTCGATATTTTCTCCTCGGACCTTGAAAATTTATGGTGGGGTCACGCAAACTTCTCAACAGGCCGTACCAATATCCGCAGCTGGTCTCCAAGGTGAAGAGTCTCTAGTCGATAGAATAATGTAGGTAAGGGAAGTCGGCAAATTAGATCCGTAACTTCGGGATAAGGATTGGCTCTGAAGATTGAGATAGTCGGGCTTGATTGGGAAGCAATACCATGGTTTATGTACTCGTTCTGGGTAAATAGAGAATTACGATTCTTGTTCCCCGGATAGTAGTTACGTAGCCAATTGTGGAACTTTCTTGCTAAAATTTTTAAGGAATTATATCATTCGATATATATTCCTTTTAAATTATAACGATTATCAATTAACAATCAATTCAGAACTGGCACGGACTTGGGGAATCCGACTGTCTAATTAAAACAAAGCATTGTGATGGCCCTAACGGGTGTTGACACAATGTGATTTCTGCCCAGTGCTCTGAATGTCAAAGTGAAGAAATTCAAGTAAGCGCGGGTAAACGGCGGGAGTAACTATGACTCTCTTAAGGTAGCCAAATGCCTCGTCATCTAATTAGTGACGCGCATGAATGGATTAACGAGATTCCTACTGTCCCTATCTACTCATTCGCAGTGTGACTGCTGAGCTGAACGGACGTGCCGTGCGCTGTGTGCTATTTTTGCGATTTCGCTGTGTGCCTGTGTGCTATATCCGCGTGTGATAACCGGTAGTGTTATAGTTGTGCGAGTGACGCTTATATTGTTGTGGCTGTACTATTGCGGTACAGTGTTTACAATTTATTGCGCTAGTGAGTGCCGTTGTCCGAGTGACGCTACTTTGTAGTAGCTGTACAGTGTTTACGAATAATTGAAAGTGCCGTACGGTAGTGTTGTTGGACACTCCAGTGAGTGCCAATATACTCCGTGCTATAGACACAGAGTGCGTGTTTGTGAGTGCTGCTAGATACAGCGTTGGAAATTTTCCATTAAGTTGTTTACAACTTTTGCGGGCGTGCCGTTGTTTTTCGGCGTGGTGTGTTGTGCGTAGCTGTACCATAGCGGTGCATTGTTTACGAGCAATTGCTCAGGTGACTACGGTTTGTGCTGGTGACGCCACTGTTCGCGTGGCTGTACTTTGTGTACAAGTGTACCTTGTTGGTATATTGTGGGACGCTCAAGTGAGTGCCGCTATACCAAGGTGTTTACAATTTTTGTGTGCCGCTAATTCTGGCGTGGTCTTTTGGCGCGTGCCGTTACATTCGGTGTGGGTGTACAGTGCGGGCGTACACTAGGTCTGTCGTGCCGCTATATTGCCATATTTGGCAACAGTAAAAAGGGCGTCCCCTTTTGTGCGTGGGTTAAGTACTGCGCCAAGGTTGAATACTTTGTGCAGGTGCCGCGAACAGAGCGTGCTGCGTTTTGCCTGCGGTCGAGCTCGGCGTTAGCTCCACCTCGGTCGACCCGTCCTTGTTCGGGGAACAGTGTTCCGTCCGGCAAGGCATTGGTGGTGGCCTTTGCCAGACCTTTGGTTGGCGCTGTGGGCTACGCCCTCGCGCTTTGCTTTGGCTCGCCGATAGGTGCAGCCGCTGTGTGCGTACCTGTGCGGGGCTCATTCCTGCCGTGCAGTAGTTGCCGTCGCCCAAAAGGGACCCAGTTTTTGTTGTTGCTCGGGAGGCCTTTATCCGGCGAATTCGGCAACCTTAGTGGTGAAGCGTTGGGCAATGCCCAAATTAGAAGGAGTGAGGAAGAGGGCGAACACCCCTCTTCCAAGCGTTTCGGCGGTGCCATCGTCTGCAATGGACGAGACGACGTCCGGAGAGGAGGAGGTGATTTTGCGGTCTCCTCCCCGTACTAAGAAGAAGACCGCTGGAGGTACAGCGGTTCCGGTGGAGAAGGTAACCCTAAGGGTACCTGAAAAGGTGAGTGGAAGCGAGGGTGGTTCCGAAAGCGGAAAGATAGGGAGTGGGCGCAAGGGGCGGAAGACGGGGGAAAAATTAGGTCCCGCAGGGAAGCGTTTGGAGGAAATCCGTGGGGAATTGGGTGCTTCCCTGAAAGGTTTGGGTGCGATCGGTGGGGATGCCGAACGCAAGAAAGTTGGGGCGCAGTTTATGGGGCGCTTCAAGTCCATTGTGACGGCCTTTAGTGGAGCCGTCATAGACATGGACGGCGTCCCGAAGAGTTTAGCTAAGGACCTCCTGGGATACTCCTTGGAGTTCGAGGAGCTTTTTGTGGAGATGGTGGCGGAGATCGCCCATCTTCGTGGGCGGTTAGAAGCCACAAAGACAAGTAGGGAGGAAGCACCTCGGAGGACGGCTGGAGCTGCGCTGGCTGGTGCAGCGATGATGCCGGCACCTCAGGCGCCTGCGCCTGTGTTGCCCGCGTTGCCGGTGCCCAAGCCAGTTGAGACCTGGTCGGTAGTAGTGAGGGGTAAAACCGCCACTACATCCAAGGAGGTTATAAAGAAAGTGGTGAAGGAGGTAGGGCCTTCCATGGGGGTAAGGGTGCACGAGGTGCGCCCGCTGAAGGATGGAGGTGCGATTATTCGCACCCCATCCGTTGCTGAGAGGGATAACTTGGCGAAAAATGCCAAGTTTTCCGAGGTAGGGCTCGATGTGAGCATACATCGGAAGCTGGGGCCTAGGGTTGTGGTCCAGGGGGTCCACACGGAGATCTCCCCTGAAGATTTCATGGGAGAGTTGTTCCGGTTGAACCTCAAGGAGTTCAGCCCTGGGTGCCGTGAGAAGGACGTGAGAATGGTCAGCCGTCCTTGGAAGGTCAGCCCTGATGGGGTGACGAACGTGGTCCTTGAGGGTACGGACATGTTAATGTCCGCCCTCGTGGAAGCGGGTCGTTGCTACATAAAGTGGTTTTCCTTCCGGGTACGGCTGGACCAACTGACGCCCGGCTGCTTCCGATGCATGGGCTTTGATCACAGGGTGGCAGAGTGCAGAGCCAAGAAGGATGTCTGCCGTAGGTGCGGGCAGGAAGGGCACAGGAGTGCAGGTTGTGGCAATGCCCCGCATTGTCGCAACTGTGCATTTAAGGGCAAGCCAGCCGGACATCTAATGATGTCCACTGTCTGCCCGGTGTACTGTGCCATTGTTGCCCGTGCGAACGCTAGACATTGATGGTTGAACTATATCAACTGAACTGTCAGGGGTCATATGCCGTGATGTGTGAATTGGGGGCGTGTATGTCGGAGGGGGGCTGCGGCATTGCTTTGCTCCAGGAACCATACTCCACCAATGGGGTGGTGAGAGGCCTTCCTGGGGGCTTCAGGGTCTTTACGGACCTTGGAGTCAAGGCCGCAGTAGCTGTGTGTGAGCCAAGCTACTCTTGTGTAGTAGTTGACTCATCACAGTGGGGAGTATGTGTGTGTGTCGAGGGGGAATTCGGCAGAATGAATGTCGTCAGCTTGTACTGCAAGTCTGACGAGCCTCTAGAGCCCTACTTAAGATACATTGATGCGGTGCTACTACTTGAGAGTAGCATTCCTGCCATCGTGTGTCTTGACGCGAATGCTACCTCCCCGATGTGGTTCAGCAAGGTATCCAGGCATACTGCTGGATATCGGAGCCACACTCGGGGTGAGGTTATGAGCGAGTGGGTTGTGGCGAATAACCTTCTTGTAGCAAACGAACCAAGCGTATGGTATACGTTTGAGGGGCCTAGAGGTGTGAGTGACATTGACGTGACGCTCATGAATGACGCAGCAGCGGGTAGGTTCGAGTGTAAATGGAGTGTTAGGGGGGGTTGGGGAATTAGTGACCATAATTTAATACAAATTATGGTTACTCCCCGTACCCCGCAGCTAGAAGGGGGGAGTCCATTGAGGCGATGGCGTACCTCGTGTACCGACTGGAACCGATATGGACATACTGTTAGGGAAGCGGTATTGGATATACCGCTTAGGGA
>NW_026562238.1:187500-190000 GCF_027943255.1 Anastrepha obliqua
AATCAAACTGAAATGTATTGAAATGAATTTTTCCCATACATTTTTGACAATGTGAGGTGTGCATGGCAAAAAACACTCACGGTGAAGGCATGTGATATAATATGAAAATATCAAAAGTTAACTAACCAATGATATTGAAGCATATAAATCGAATCATAACTATATGAAACTCGAATTTAAGCCATATTAAACTGGTAATATTGTGATTTTATGCCTGGTTTTCCATACGTTAGTTTAAATAGAAAGTTATGGAATATAACCTTGGCATATTGGCACTAAAATATATAATAAAGACATTTCAAATCAAACTGAAATGTATTGAAATGAATTTTTCCCATACATTTTTGACAATGTGAGGTGTGCATGGCAAAAAACACTCACGGTGAAGGCATGTGATATAATATGAAAATATCAAAAGTTAACTAACCAATGATATTGAAGCATATAAATCGAATCATAACTATATGAAACTCGAATTTGAGCCATATTAAACTGGTAATATTGTGATTTTATGCCTGGTTTTCCATACGTTAGTTTAAATAGAGAGTTATGGAATATAACCTTGGCATATTGGCACTAAAATATATAATAAAGACATTTCAAATCAAACTGAAATGTATTGAAATGAATTTTTCCCATACATTTTTGACAATGTGAGGTGTGCATGGCAAAAAACACTCACGGTGAAGGCATGTGATATAATATGAAAATATCAAAAGTTAACTAACCAATGATATTGAAGCATATAAATCGAATCATAACTATATGAAACTCGAATTTGAGCCATATTAAACTGGTAATATTGTGATTTTATGCCTGGTTTTCCATACGTTAGTTTAAATAGAAAAAAATTCTCGAATATATATACATATATGAAGAATCTATATTCTATACTAACATTTTATGGAATATAACCTTGGCATATTGCCATTAAAATATATAATAAAGACATTTCAAATCAAACTGAAATGTATTGAAATGAATTTTTCCCATACATTTTTGACAATGTGAGGTGTGCATGGCAAAAAACACTCACGGTGAAGGCATGTGAAATAATATGAAAATATCAAAAGTTAACTAACCAATGATATTGAAGCATATAAATCGAATCATAACTATATGAAACTCGAATTTAAGCCATATTAAACTGGTAATATTGTGATTTTATGCCTGGTTTTCCATACGTTAGTTTAAATAGAGAGTTATGGAATATAACCTTGGCATATTGGCACTAAAATATATAATAAAGACATTTCAAATCAAACTGAAATGTATTGAAATGAATTTTTCCCATACATTTTTGACAATGTGAGGTGTGCATGGCAAAAAACACTCACGGTGAAGGCATGTGAAATAATATGAAAATATCAAAAGTTAACTAACCAATGATATTGAAGCATATAAATCGAATCATAACTATATGAAACTCGAATTTAAGCCATATTAAACTGGTAATATTGTGATTTTATGCCTGGTTTTCCATACGTTAGTTTAAATAGAGAGTTATGGAATATAACCTTGGCATATTGGCACTAAAATATATAATAAAGACATTTCAAATCAAACTGAAATGTATTGAAATGAATTTTTCCCATACATTTTTGACAATGTGAGGTGTGCATGGCAAAAAACACTCACGGTGAAGGCATGTGATATAATATGAAAATATCAAAAGTTAACTAACCAATGATATTGAAGCATATAAATCGAATCATAACTATATGAAACTCGAATTTGAGCCATATTAAACTGGTAATATTGTGATTTTATGCCTGGTTTTCCATACGTTAGTTTAAATAGAAAAAAATTCTCGAATATATATACATATATGAAGAATCTATATTCTATACTAACATTTTATGGAATATAACCTTGGCATATTGCCATTAAAATATATAATAAAGACATTTCAAATCAAACTGAAATGTATTGAAATGAATTTTTCCCATACATTTTTGACAATGTGAGGTGTGCATGGCAAAAAACACTCACGGTGAAGGCATGTGAAATAATATGAAAATATCAAAAGTTAACTAACCAATGATATTGAAGCATATAAATCGAATCATAACTATATGAAACTCGAATTTAAGCCATATTAAACTGGTAATATTGTGATTTTATGCCTGGTTTTCCATACGTTAGTTTAAATAGAGAGTTATGGAATATAACCTTGGCATATTGGCACTAAAATATATAATAAAGACATTTCAAATCAAACTGAAATGTATTGAAATGAATTTTTCCCATACATTTTTGACAATGTGAGGTGTGCATGGCAAAAAACACTCACGGTGAAGGCATGTGAAATAATATGAAAATATCAAAAGTTAACTAACCAATGATATTGAAGCATATAAATCGAATCATAACTATATGAAACTCGAATTTAAGCCATATTAAACTGGTAATATTGTGATTTTATGCCTGGTTTTCCATACGTTAGTTTAAATAGAGAGTTATGGAATATAACCTTGGCATATTGGCACTAAAATATATA
>NW_026562238.1:200000-207500 GCF_027943255.1 Anastrepha obliqua
CATTTCAAATCAAACTGAAATGTATTGAAATGAATTTTTCCCATACATTTTTGACAATGTGAGGTGTGCATGGCAAAAAACACTCACGGTGAAGGCATGTGATATAATATGAAAATATCAAAAGTTAACTAACCAATGATATTGAAGCATATAAATCGAATCATAACTATATGAAACTCGAATTTGAGCCATATTAAACTGGTAATATTGTGATTTTATGCCTGGTTTTCCATACGTTAGTTTAAATAGAAAAAAATTCTCGAATATATATACATATATGAAGAATCTATATTCTATACTAACATTTTATGGAATATAACCTTGGCATATTGCCATTAAAATATATAATAAAGACATTTCAAATCAAACTGAAATGTATTGAAATGAATTTTTCCCATACATTTTTGACAATGTGAGGTGTGCATGGCAAAAAACACTCACGGTGAAGGCATGTGAAATAATATGAAAATATCAAAAGTTAACTAACCAATGATATTGAAGCATATAAATCGAATCATAACTATATGAAACTCGAATTTAAGCCATATTAAACTGGTAATATTGTGATTTTATGCCTGGTTTTCCATACGTTAGTTTAAATAGAGAGTTATGGAATATAACCTTGGCATATTGGCACTAAAATATATAATAAAGACATTTCAAATCAAACTGAAATGTATTGAAATGAATTTTTCCCATACATTTTTGACAATGTGAGGTGTGCATGGCAAAAAACACTCACGGTGAAGGCATGTGAAATAATATGAAAATATCAAAAGTTAACTAACCAATGATATTGAAGCATATAAATCGAATCATAACTATATGAAACTCGAATTTAAGCCATATTAAACTGGTAATATTGTGATTTTATGCCTGGTTTTCCATACGTTAGTTTAAATAGAGAGTTATGGAATATAACCTTGGCATATTGGCACTAAAATATATAATAAAGACATTTCAAATCAAACTGAAATGTATTGAAATGAATTTTTCCCATACATTTTTGACAATGTGAGGTGTGCATGGCAAAAAACACTCACGGTGAAGGCATGTGATATAATATGAAAATATCAAAAGTTAACTAACCAATGATATTGAAGCATATAAATCGAATCATAACTATATGAAACTCGAATTTGAGCCATATTAAACTGGTAATATTGTGATTTTATGCCTGGTTTTCCATACGTTAGTTTAAATAGAAAAAAATTCTCGAATATATATACATATATGAAGAATCTATATTCTATACTAACATTTTATGGAATATAACCTTGGCATATTGCCATTAAAATATATAATAAAGACATTTCAAATCAAACTGAAATGTATTGAAATGAATTTTTCCCATACATTTTTGACAATGTGAGGTGTGCATGGCAAAAAACACTCACGGTGAAGGCATGTGAAATAATATGAAAATATCAAAAGTTAACTAACCAATGATATTGAAGCATATAAATCGAATCATAACTATATGAAACTCGAATTTAAGCCATATTAAACTGGTAATATTGTGATTTTATGCCTGGTTTTCCATACGTTAGTTTAAATAGAGAGTTATGGAATATAACCTTGGCATATTGGCACTAAAATATATAATAAAGACATTTCAAATCAAACTGAAATGTATTGAAATGAATTTTTCCCATACATTTTTGACAATGTGAGGTGTGCATGGCAAAAAACACTCACGGTGAAGGCATGTGATATAATATGAAAATATCAAAAGTTAACTAACCAATGATATTGAAGCATATAAATCGAATCATAACTATATGAAACTCGAATTTGAGCCATATTAAACTGGTAATATTGTGATTTTATGCCTGGTTTTCCATACGTTAGTTTAAATAGAGAGTTATGGAATATAACCTTGGCATATTGGCACTAAAATATATAATAAAGACATTTCAAATCAAACTGAAATGTATTGAAATGAATTTTTCCCATACATTTTTGACAATGTGAGGTGTGCATGGCAAAAAACACTCACGGTGAAGGCATGTGATATAATATGAAAATATCAAAAGTTAACTAACCAATGATATTGAAGCATATAAATCGAATCATAACTATATGAAACTCGAATTTGAGCCATATTAAACTGGTAATATTGTGATTTTATGCCTGGTTTTCCATACGTTAGTTTAAATAGAAAAAAATTCTCGAATATATATACATATATGAAGAATCTATATTCTATACTAACATTTTATGGAATATAACCTTGGCATATTGCCATTAAAATATATAATAAAGACATTTCAAATCAAACTGAAATGTATTGAAATGAATTTTTCCCATACATTTTTGACAATGTGAGGTGTGCATGGCAAAAAACACTCACGGTGAAGGCATGTGATATAATATGAAAATATCAAAAGTTAACTAACCAATGATATTGAAGCATATAAATCGAATCATAACTATATGAAACTCGAATTTGAGCCATATTAAACTGGTAATATTATGATTTTATTCCTGGTTTTCCATACGTTAGTTTAAATAGAAAAAATTTTCGAATATATATACATATATGAAGAATCTATATTCTATACTAACATGTTATGGCATATTGGTGTTATTGTATTTTATTCCTGGTTTTCTATAGTTAGTTTAAATAGAAATAAATTTTTGAATTCAAAATTTTATATTCTATACTAGCATTACATAGAAATTATCCTCAACTGTTTGTTTCTTGTATAAATACAGGAAATTAAACAGATGATGAAGAGAAAAAAATAAGAAAAACAAAAATTTATAAGAAAAATTAAATTTTAAACAAAGGAAAAGAGGAGAAAATTTTTTCAATCATATATATTTATTATTAAAAAATAGAATTATGAAATTATTAATTTCAATTCAAAGAGAAAAATTATGTAATATATGAAATTATTACATTAAAAATGCATTTGAAAAAAAAGTAAAATGTTATTAAGAATGATAAATTATTTGAAAATTGGCAAATATTAAGAAGAAATATCGTTCTTATATTTTTATATAAAATATATAATATAGAGAACGAAAATTCTTTTTCATAAAAAACGGTTTTTGAATTTTGATAAGAAAAGCTAAAGGGGGGTCGCCCCTTTACTTTTTATATACACCGTAATTTATGAAATTTTCAAATATGAAAAACAAAGAAAAATATATAAATAAAAATATTATTCTGGTTGATCCTGCCAGTAGTTATATGCTTGTCTCAAAGATTAAGCCATGCATGTCTAAGTACAAACAAATTAAAAGTGAAACCGCAAAAGGCTCATTATATCAGTTATGGTTCCATAGATCGTTAACAGTTACTTGGATAACTGTGGTAATTCTAGAGCTAATACATGCAATATAAACACGGACCTTATGGAACGTGTGCTTTTATTAGACTAAAACCAAGCGATCATTTGATCGTTAAATTGGTTGAACTCTAGATAACTTGCAGATCGTATGGTCCCGTACCGACGACAGATCTTTCAAATGTCTGCCCTATCAACTTTTGATGGTAGTATCTAGGACTACCATGGTTGCAACGGGTAACGGGGAATCAGGGTTCGATTCCGGAGAGGGAGCCTGAGAAACGGCTACCACATCTAAGGAAGGCAGCAGGCGCGTAAATTACCCACTCCCAGTTCGGGGAGGTAGTGACGAAAAATAACAATACAGGACTCATATCCGAGGCCCTGTAATTGGAATGAGTACACTTTAAATCCTTTAACAAGGACCTATTGGAGGGCAAGTCTGGTGCCAGCAGCCGCGGTAATTCCAGCTCCAATAGCGTATATTAAAGTTGTTGCGGTTAAAACGTTCGTAGTTGAATTTGTGCTTCATACGGGTAGTACAACTATATATTGTGGTATGTACATTACCTTATGTATGTAAGCGTATTACCGGTGGAGTTCTTATATATAATTAATACAATGTATTTTTTATATATTCCTCCTATTTAAACCTACTTCAGTGCTCTTCATCGAGTGTTGTTGTGGGCCGGTACAATTACTTTGAACAAATTAGAGTGCTTAAAGCAGGCTCCAAATGCCTGAATATTTTGTGCATGGAATAATGAAATAAGACCTCTGTTCTACTTTCATTGGTTTTTAGATCAAGAGGTAATGATTAATAGAAGCAGTTTGGGGGCATTAGTATTACGACGCGAGAGGTGAAATTCTTGGACCGTCGTAAGACTAACTTAAGCGAAAGCATTTGCCAAAGATGTTTTCATTAATCAAGAACGAAAGTTAGAGGTTCGAAGGCGATCAGATACCGCCCTAGTTCTAACCATAAACGATGCCAGCTAGCAATTGGGTGTAGCTACTACTATGGCTCTCTCAGTCGCTTCCCGGGAAACCAAAGCTTTTGGGCTCCGGGGGAAGTATGGTTGCAAAGCTGAAACTTAAAGGAATTGACGGAAGGGCACCACCAGGAGTGGAGCCTGCGGCTTAATTTGACTCAACACGGGAAAACTTACCAGGTCCGAACATAAGCGTGTAAGACAGATTGATAGCTCTTTCTCGAATCTATGGGTGGTGGTGCATGGCCGTTCTTAGTTCGTGGAGTGATTTGTCTGGTTAATTCCGATAACGAACGAGACTCAAATATATTAAATAGATGCTTTCAGGATTATGATGTTGAAACTTATATAGCCTTCTTTCATGCGTACATCTTGAATGTACAAGTGTTTGAATGTGTTTATATAAGTGGAGTCGTACCTGTTGGTTTGTCCCATTATAAGGACACTAGCTTCTTAAATGGACAAATTGCGTCTAGCAGTAACGAGATTGAGCAATAACAGGTCTGTGATGCCCTTAGATGTCCTGGGCTGCACGCGCGCTACAATGAAAGTATCAACGTGTATTTCCTAGACCGAGAGGTCCGGGTAAACCGCTGAACCACTTTCATGCTTGGGATTGTGAACTGAAACTGTTCACATGAACTTGGAATTCCCAGTAAGTGCGAGTTATTAACTCGCATTGATTAAGTCCCTGCCCTTTGTACACACCGCCCGTCGCTACTACCGATTGAATTATTTAGTGAGGTCTCCGGACGTGATCACTGTGACGCCTCGTGTGTCACGGTTGTTTCGCAAAAGTTGACCGAACTTGATTATTTAGAGGAAGTAAAAGTCGTAACAAGGTTTCCGTAGGTGAACCTGCGGAAGGATCATTATTGTGTTCCATATCCGTAAGAAAAACAAACAAACAAACAAACAAACAAACAGACAAGCAAACAAACGAACAAAAAGAAAAAAAAAAAAAAAAAAAAAAGAAAAAAAAAAAAAATTTATATAATTATTTTGAATCCATAATTCTTTTTATTCTTTTTCATTCAATTTGTGATCCATCAATTATATCATATTAAATATAATATATGATGGTACATTTTGTAATGTTTTTTCTTATTTTTTTCTTTTAAAAACCTTTAAACATGAAAATAAAAAGTTGTACTTATTATTCATTTGATTGAATGATAAGTTAATTTGTTCACAATAACAAAAGTGGTATATATTTATTATATTATTATATATACATAAAATGATTAAAAAAATACAAAATAATTGAATCATAATAAATACCACCACTGTATTATTGTTGAACTAAGACATTCGCAACTTAATAAAAATGTTTAGAGTTAAATATATTTGATATATATTATTGAAAGAAAATCAATTTATATATTATTAATATTATTTAATTTTACTCTTTCAATTAATATATGCAAAAAAAAATTGACATTTGTTATAAATAAAAATAAATAAAAAAATACTCTAAGCGGTGGATCACTTGGCTCATGGGTCGATGAAGAACGCAGCAAACTGTGCGTCATCGTGTGAACTGCAGGACACATGAACATCGACATTTTGAACGCATATCGCAGTCCATGCTGTTATGTACATTAAATTCAATTTTAAAGTACTGCTTGGACTACATATGGTTGAGGGTTGTAAGACTATGCTAAATAAGTTGCTTATTCTTTTATAAAAATAATTGAATTTAAGCAAATGTGTATATTATTGGATTTTAAATAATTCATAATATTAATAGCAAAAAAAATAAAGATATATAATGAATTTTATTTATTATATATTCTTTAAAAAAAAAATCCTCTCAAATAAAATGAAATGATGAAAATATTGAATCTAAGTATTCTTTACAAAAAATTTTCATATTATTTATATATATATATAAAATAATAATTTATATATGTAATTAAAAGGAGGAATGTCTAGCATAAAAATTAAATTTTTTATTCTAGGATTGCCTCATTTTACATTATTATTATTTTTATATATTTACAATATATAAAAGGAGAAAAGAAAAATAGAGATGAAAAGATGATATAATTTTTTTATTAAATTGTGAGAAGATAAAAAAAGAATATTAAAACAACCTCAACTCATATGGGATTACCCCCTGAATTTAAGCATATTAATGAGGGGAGGAAAAGAAACTAACAAGGATTTTCTTAGTAGCGGCGAGCGAAAAGAAAATAGTTCAGCACTAAGTCACTTTGTCTATATGTCAAATGTGAGATGCAGTGTATGGAATATCTTAATATCTAGTATGAGAAATTAACGATTTAAGTCCTTCTTAAATGAGGCCATTTACCCATAGAGGGTGCCAGGCCCGTATAACGTTAATGATTACTAGAAAGATATTTCCAAAGAGTCGTGTTGCTTGATAGTGCAGCACTAAGTGGGTGGTAAACTCCATCTAAAACTAAATATAACCATGAGACCGATAGTAAACAAGTACCGTGAGGGAAAGTTGAAAAGAACTCTGAATAGAGAGTTAAATAGTACGTGAAACTGCTTAGAGGTTAAGCCCGATGAACCTGAATATCCATTATGAAAAATTCATCATTAAATAATTAAAAAAATAATGTGCATTTTTTTCATATAAGGACATTGTAATCTATTAACATAATAAAGTATTTATCAAAAGATCATTGGTGATATTAAGTTTATTTAAATTAATTTGCTTTTTAAGCATATTAACATAAAATAAATACTAATGATTTGATAAAGTGTTGATAGATTTTATTATATATAATGCTAAAATTCATTTTTTGAATTTTACAAAAAATTTAATATCTATGATATTAATATTTATTTGTATGCATTTATATGATTAACAATGCGAAAGATTCAGGATACCTTCGGGACCCGTCTTGAAACACGGACCAAGGAGTCTAACATATGTGCAAGTCATTGAGTTATATTAAACTTAATGGCATAATTAACTTAACTTAAATATAATGGGATTAATTTTTAGTCTATTTTTTAATAAATAGTCAATTAATTCAATCCCGGGGCGTTCCATATAGTTATGTATAATGATAATTTATTATTATTTATACCTCTAACTGGAGCGTACCTTGAGCATATATGCTGTGACCCGAAAGATGGTGAACTATACTTGATCAGGTTGAAGTCAGGGGAAACCCTGATGGAAGACCGAAACAGTTCTGACGTGCAAATCGATTGTCAGAATTGAGTATAGGGGC
>NW_026562238.1:212500-215000 GCF_027943255.1 Anastrepha obliqua
TTAAATAGAGAGTTATGGAATATAACCTTGGCATATTGGCACTAAAATATATAATAAAGACATTTCAAATCAAACTGAAATGTATTGAAATGAATTTTTCCCATACATTTTTGACAATGTGAGGTGTGCATGGCAAAAAACACTCACGGTGAAGGCATGTGAAATAATATGAAAATATCAAAAGTTAACTAACCAATGATATTGAAGCATATAAATCGAATCATAACTATATGAAACTCGAATTTAAGCCATATTAAACTGGTAATATTGTGATTTTATGCCTGGTTTTCCATACGTTAGTTTAAATAGAGAGTTATGGAATATAACCTTGGCATATTGGCACTAAAATATATAATAAAGACATTTCAAATCAAACTGAAATGTATTGAAATGAATTTTTCCCATACATTTTTGACAATGTGAGGTGTGCATGGCAAAAAACACTCACGGTGAAGGCATGTGATATAATATGAAAATATCAAAAGTTAACTAACCAATGATATTGAAGCATATAAATCGAATCATAACTATATGAAACTCGAATTTGAGCCATATTAAACTGGTAATATTGTGATTTTATGCCTGGTTTTCCATACGTTAGTTTAAATAGAAAAAAATTCTCGAATATATATACATATATGAAGAATCTATATTCTATACTAACATTTTATGGAATATAACCTTGGCATATTGCCATTAAAATATATAATAAAGACATTTCAAATCAAACTGAAATGTATTGAAATGAATTTTTCCCATACATTTTTGACAATGTGAGGTGTGCATGGCAAAAAACACTCACGGTGAAGGCATGTGAAATAATATGAAAATATCAAAAGTTAACTAACCAATGATATTGAAGCATATAAATCGAATCATAACTATATGAAACTCGAATTTAAGCCATATTAAACTGGTAATATTGTGATTTTATGCCTGGTTTTCCATACGTTAGTTTAAATAGAGAGTTATGGAATATAACCTTGGCATATTGGCACTAAAATATATAATAAAGACATTTCAAATCAAACTGAAATGTATTGAAATGAATTTTTCCCATACATTTTTGACAATGTGAGGTGTGCATGGCAAAAAACACTCACGGTGAAGGCATGTGAAATAATATGAAAATATCAAAAGTTAACTAACCAATGATATTGAAGCATATAAATCGAATCATAACTATATGAAACTCGAATTTAAGCCATATTAAACTGGTAATATTGTGATTTTATGCCTGGTTTTCCATACGTTAGTTTAAATAGAGAGTTATGGAATATAACCTTGGCATATTGGCACTAAAATATATAATAAAGACATTTCAAATCAAACTGAAATGTATTGAAATGAATTTTTCCCATACATTTTTGACAATGTGAGGTGTGCATGGCAAAAAACACTCACGGTGAAGGCATGTGATATAATATGAAAATATCAAAAGTTAACTAACCAATGATATTGAAGCATATAAATCGAATCATAACTATATGAAACTCGAATTTGAGCCATATTAAACTGGTAATATTGTGATTTTATGCCTGGTTTTCCATACGTTAGTTTAAATAGAAAAAAATTCTCGAATATATATACATATATGAAGAATCTATATTCTATACTAACATTTTATGGAATATAACCTTGGCATATTGCCATTAAAATATATAATAAAGACATTTCAAATCAAACTGAAATGTATTGAAATGAATTTTTCCCATACATTTTTGACAATGTGAGGTGTGCATGGCAAAAAACACTCACGGTGAAGGCATGTGATATAATATGAAAATATCAAAAGTTAACTAACCAATGATATTGAAGCATATAAATCGAATCATAACTATATGAAACTCGAATTTGAGCCATATTAAACTGGTAATATTATGATTTTATTCCTGGTTTTCCATACGTTAGTTTAAATAGAAAAAATTTTCGAATATATATACATATATGAAGAATCTATATTCTATACTAACATGTTATGGCATATTGGTGTTATTGTATTTTATTCCTGGTTTTCTATAGTTAGTTTAAATAGAAATAAATTTTTGAATTCAAAATTTTATATTCTATACTAGCATTACATAGAAATTATCCTCAACTGTTTGTTTCTTGTATAAATACAGGAAATTAAACAGATGATGAAGAGAAAAAAATAAGAAAAACAAAAATTTATAAGAAAAATTAAATTTTAAACAAAGGAAAAGAGGAGAAAATTTTTTCAATCATATATATTTATGATTAAAAAATAGAATTATGAAGTTATTAATTTCAATTCAAAGAGAAAAATTATGTAATATATGAAATTATTACATTAAAAATGCATTTGAAAAAAAAGTAAAATGTTATTAAGAATGATAAATTATTTGAAAATTGGCAAATATTAAGAAGAAATATCGTTCTTATATTTTTATATAAAATATATAATATAGAGAACGAAAATTCTTTTTCATAAAAAACGGTTTTTGAATTTTGATAAGAAAAGCTAAAGGGGGGTCGCCCC
>NW_026562238.1:217500-220000 GCF_027943255.1 Anastrepha obliqua
ACATTCGCAACTTAATAAAAATGTTTAGAGTTAAATATATTTGATATATATTATTGAAAGAAAATCAATTTATATATTATTAATATTATTTAATTTTACTCTTTCAATTAATATATGCAAAAAAAAATTGACATTTGTTATAAATAAAAATAAATAAAAAAATACTCTAAGCGGTGGATCACTTGGCTCATGGGTCGATGAAGAACGCAGCAAACTGTGCGTCATCGTGTGAACTGCAGGACACATGAACATCGACATTTTGAACGCATATCGCAGTCCATGCTGTTATGTACATTAAATTCAATTTTAAAGTACTGCTTGGACTACATATGGTTGAGGGTTGTAAGACTATGCTAAATAAGTTGCTTATTCTTTTATAAAAATAATTGAATTTAAGCAAATGTGTATATTATTGGATTTTAAATAATTCATAATATTAATAGCAAAAAAAATAAAGATATATAATGAATTTTATTTATTATATATTCTTTAAAAAAAAAATCCTCTCAAATAAAATGAAATGATGAAAATATTGAATCTAAGTATTCTTTACAAAAAATTTTCATATTATTTATATATATATATAAAATAATAATTTATATATGTAATTAAAAGGAGGAATGTCTAGCATAAAAATTAAATTTTTTATTCTAGGATTGCCTCATTTTACATTATTATTATTTTTATATATTTACAATATATAAAAGGAGAAAAGAAAAATAGAGATGAAAAGATGATATAATTTTTTTATTAAATTGTGAGAAGATAAAAAAAGAATATTAAAACAACCTCAACTCATATGGGATTACCCCCTGAATTTAAGCATATTAATGAGGGGAGGAAAAGAAACTAACAAGGATTTTCTTAGTAGCGGCGAGCGAAAAGAAAATAGTTCAGCACTAAGTCACTTTGTCTATATGTCAAATGTGAGATGCAGTGTATGGAATATCTTAATATCTAGTATGAGAAATTAACGATTTAAGTCCTTCTTAAATGAGGCCATTTACCCATAGAGGGTGCCAGGCCCGTATAACGTTAATGATTACTAGAAAGATATTTCCAAAGAGTCGTGTTGCTTGATAGTGCAGCACTAAGTGGGTGGTAAACTCCATCTAAAACTAAATATAACCATGAGACCGATAGTAAACAAGTACCGTGAGGGAAAGTTGAAAAGAACTCTGAATAGAGAGTTAAATAGTACGTGAAACTGCTTAGAGGTTAAGCCCGATGAACCTGAATATCCATTATGAAAAATTCATCATTAAATAATTAAAAAAATAATGTGCATTTTTTTCATATAAGGACATTGTAATCTATTAACATAATAAAGTATTTATCAAAAGATCATTGGTGATATTAAGTTTATTTAAATTAATTTGCTTTTTAAGCATATTAACATAAAATAAATACTAATGATTTGATAAAGTGTTGATAGATTTTATTATATATAATGCTAAAATTCATTTTTTGAATTTTACAAAAAATTTAATATCTATGATATTAATATTTATTTGTATGCATTTATATGATTAACAATGCGAAAGATTCAGGATACCTTCGGGACCCGTCTTGAAACACGGACCAAGGAGTCTAACATATGTGCAAGTCATTGAGTTATATTAAACTTAATGGCATAATTAACTTAACTTAAATATAATGGGATTAATTTTTAGTCTATTTTTTAATAAATAGTCAATTAATTCAATCCCGGGGCGTTCCATATAGTTATGTATAATGATAATTTATTATTATTTATACCTCTAACTGGAGCGTACCTTGAGCATATATGCTGTGACCCGAAAGATGGTGAACTATACTTGATCAGGTTGAAGTCAGGGGAAACCCTGATGGAAGACCGAAACAGTTCTGACGTGCAAATCGATTGTCAGAATTGAGTATAGGGGCGAAAGACCAATCGAACCATCTAGTAGCTGGTTCCCTCCGAAGTTTCCCTCAGGATAGCTGGTGCATTTAAAAATTATATAAAATAATCTTATCTGGTAAAGCGAATGATTAGAGGCCTTAGGGTCGAAACGATTTTAACCTATTCTCAAACTTTAAATGGGTAAGAACCTCACCTTTCTTGATATGAAGGTTGAGGTTATGATATAATGTGCCCAGTGGGCCACTTTTGGTAAGCAGAACTGGCGCTGTGGGATGAACCAAACGTAATGTTACGGTGCCTAAATTAACAACTCATGCAGATACCATGAAAGGCGTTGGTTGCTTAAAACAGCAGGACGGTGGACATGGAAGTCGTAATCCGCTAAGGAGTGTGTAACAACTCACCTGCCGAAGCAACTAGCCCTTAAAATGGATGGCGCTTAAGTTGTATACCTATACATTACCGCTAAAGTAGATGATTTATAAAACAATTTCGATTGATTTATAAATTTTGAAACTTTAGTGAGTAGGAGGGTACAATAGTGTGCTTAGAAGTGTTTGGCGTAAGCCTGCATGGAGCCGCTATTGGTACAGATCTTGGTGGTAGTAGCAAATA
>NW_026562239.1:0-5000 GCF_027943255.1 Anastrepha obliqua
TCAAATTCGAGTTTCATATAGTTATGATTCGATTTATATGCTTCAATATCATTGGTTAGTTAACTTTTGATATTTTCATATTATATCACATGCCTTCACCGTGAGTGTTTTTTGCCATGCACACCTCACATTGTCAAAAATGTATGGGAAAAATTCATTTCAATACATTTCAGTTTGATTTGAAATGTCTTTATTATATATTTTAATGGCAATATGCCAAGGTTATATTCCATAAAATGTTAGTATAGAATATAGATTCTTCATATATGTATATATATTCGAGAATTTTTTTCTATTTAAACTAACGTATGGAAAACCAGGCATAAAATCACAATATTACCAGTTTAATATGGCTCAAATTCGAGTTTCATATAGTTATGATTCGATTTATATGTTTCAATATCATTGGTTAGTTAACTTTTGATATTTTCATATTATATCACATGCCTTCACCGTGAGTGTTTTTTGCCATGCACACCTCACATTGTCAAAAATGTATGGGAAAAATTCATTTCAATACATTTCAGTTTGATTTGAAATGTCTTTATTATATATTTTAGTGCCAATATGCCAAGGTTATATTCCATAACATGTTAGTATTAGAATATAGATTCTTCATATATGTATATATATTCGAAAATTTTTTCTATTTAAACTAACGTATGGAAAACCAGGCATAAAATCACAATATTACCAGTTTAATATGGCTTAAATTCGAGTTTCATATAGTTATGATTCGATTTATATGCTTCAATATCATTGGTTAGTTAACTTTTGATATTTTCATATTATTTCACATGCCTTCACCGTGAGTGTTTTTTGCCATGCACACCTCACATTGTCAAAAATGTATGGGAAAAATTCATTTCAATACATTTCAGTTTGATTTGAAATGTCTTTATTATATATTTTAGTGCCAATATGCCAAGGTTATATTCCATAACATGTTAGTATTAGAATATAGATTCTTCATATATGTATATATATTCGAAAATTTTTTCTATTTAAACTAACGTATGGAAAACCAGGCATAAAATCACAATATTACCAGTTTAATATGGCTTAAATTCGAGTTTCATATAGTTATGATTCGATTTATATGCTTCAATATCATTGGTTAGTTAACTTTTGATATTTTCATATTATTTCACATGCCTTCACCGTGAGTGTTTTTTGCCATGCACACCTCACATTGTCAAAAATGTATGGGAAAAATTCATTTCAATACATTTCAGTTTGATTTGAAATGTCTTTATTATATATTTTAGTGCCAATATGCCAAGGTTATATTCCATAACATGTTAGTATTAGAATATAGATTCTTCATATATGTATATATATTCGAAAATTTTTTCTATTTAAACTAACGTATGGAAAACCAGGCATAAAATCACAATATTACCAGTTTAATATGGCTTAAATTCGAGTTTCATATAGTTATGATTCGATTTATATGCTTCAATATCATTGGTTAGTTAACTTTTGATATTTTCATATTATTTCACATGCCTTCACCGTGAGTGTTTTTTGCCATGCACACCTCACATTGTCAAAAATGTATGGGAAAAATTCATTTCAATACATTTCAGTTTGATTTGAAATGTCTTTATTATATATTTTAGTGCCAATATGCCAAGGTTATATTCCATAACTCTCTATTTAAACTAACGTATGGAAAACCAGGCATAAAATCACAATATTACCAGTTTAATATGGCTCAAATTCGAGTTTCATATAGTTATGATTCGATTTATATGCTTCAATATCATTGGTTAGTTAACTTTTGATATTTTCATATTATATCACATGCCTTCACCGTGAGTGTTTTTTGCCATGCACACCTCACATTGTCAAAAATGTATGGGAAAAATTCATTTCAATACATTTCAGTTTGATTTGAAATGTCTTTATTATATATTTTAATGGCAATATGCCAAGGTTATATTCCATAAAATGTTAGTATAGAATATAGATTCTTCATATATGTATATATATTCGAGAATTTTTTTCTATTTAAACTAACGTATGGAAAACCAGGCATAAAATCACAATATTACCAGTTTAATATGGCTCAAATTCGAGTTTCATATAGTTATGATTCGATTTATATGTTTCAATATCATTGGTTAGTTAACTTTTGATATTTTCATATTATATCACATGCCTTCACCGTGAGTGTTTTTTGCCATGCACACCTCACATTGTCAAAAATGTATGGGAAAAATTCATTTCAATACATTTCAGTTTGATTTGAAATGTCTTTATTATATATTTTAGTGCCAATATGCCAAGGTTATATTCCATAACATGTTAGTATTAGAATATAGATTCTTCATATATGTATATATATTCGAAAATTTTTTCTATTTAAACTAACGTATGGAAAACCAGGCATAAAATCACAATATTACCAGTTTAATATGGCTTAAATTCGAGTTTCATATAGTTATGATTCGATTTATATGCTTCAATATCATTGGTTAGTTAACTTTTGATATTTTCATATTATTTCACATGCCTTCACCGTGAGTGTTTTTTGCCATGCACACCTCACATTGTCAAAAATGTATGGGAAAAATTCATTTCAATACATTTCAGTTTGATTTGAAATGTCTTTATTATATATTTTAGTGCCAATATGCCAAGGTTATATTCCATAACATGTTAGTATTAGAATATAGATTCTTCATATATGTATATATATTCGAAAATTTTTTCTATTTAAACTAACGTATGGAAAACCAGGCATAAAATCACAATATTACCAGTTTAATATGGCTTAAATTCGAGTTTCATATAGTTATGATTCGATTTATATGCTTCAATATCATTGGTTAGTTAACTTTTGATATTTTCATATTATTTCACATGCCTTCACCGTGAGTGTTTTTTGCCATGCACACCTCACATTGTCAAAAATGTATGGGAAAAATTCATTTCAATACATTTCAGTTTGATTTGAAATGTCTTTATTATATATTTTAGTGCCAATATGCCAAGGTTATATTCCATAACATGTTAGTATTAGAATATAGATTCTTCATATATGTATATATATTCGAAAATTTTTTCTATTTAAACTAACGTATGGAAAACCAGGCATAAAATCACAATATTACCAGTTTAATATGGCTTAAATTCGAGTTTCATATAGTTATGATTCGATTTATATGCTTCAATATCATTGGTTAGTTAACTTTTGATATTTTCATATTATATCACATGCCTTCACCGTGAGTGTTTTTTGCCATGCACACCTCACATTGTCAAAAATGTATGGGAAAAATTCATTTCAATACATTTCAGTTTGATTTGAAATGTCTTTATTATATATTTTAGTGCCAATATGCCAAGGTTATATTCCATAACTCTCTATTTAAACTAACGTATGGAAAACCAGGCATAAAATCACAATATTACCAGTTTAATATGGCTTAAATTCGAGTTTCATATAGTTATGCTTCGATTTATATGCTTCAATATCATTGGTTAGTTAACTTTTGATATTTTCATATTATTTCACATGCCTTCACCGTGAGTGTTTTTTGCCATGCACACCTCACATTGTCAAAAATGTATGGGAAAAATTCATTTCAATACATTTCAGTTTGATTTGAAATGTCTTTATTATATATTTTAGTGCCAATATGCCAAGGTTATATTCCATAACTCTCTATTTAAACTAACGTATGGAAAACCAGGCATAAAATCACAATATTACCAGTTTAATATGGCTCAAATTCGAGTTTCATATAGTTATGATTCGATTTATATGCTTCAATATCATTGGTTAGTTAACTTTTGATATTTTCATATTATATCACATGCCTTCACCGTGAGTGTTTTTTGCCATGCACACCTCACATTGTCAAAAATGTATGGGAAAAATTCATTTCAATACATTTCAGTTTGATTTGAAATGTCTTTATTATATATTTTAGTGCCAATATGCCAAGGTTATATTCCATAACTCTCTATTTAAACTAACGTATGGAAAACCAGGAATAAAATCACAATATTACCAGTTTAATATGGCTCAAATTCGAGTTTCATATAGTTATGATTCGATTTATATGCTTCAATATCATTGGTTAGTTAACTTTTGATATTTTCATATTATATCACATGCCTTCACCGTGAGTGTTTTTTGCCATGCACACCTCACATTGTCAAAAATGTATGGGAAAAATTCATTTCAATACATTTCAGTTTGATTTGAAATGTCTTTATTATATATTTTAGTGCCAATATGCCAAGGTTATATTCCATAACTCTCTATTTAAACTAACGTATGGAAAACCAGGCATAAAATCACAATATTACCAGTTTAATATGGCTCAAATTCGAGTTTCATATAGTTATGATTCGATTTATATGCTTCAATATCATTGGTTAGTTAACTTTTGATATTTTCATATTATATCACATGCCTTCACCGTGAGTGTTTTTTGCCATGCACACCTCACATTGTCAAAAATGTATGGGAAAAATTCATTTCAATACATTTCAGTTTGATTTGAAATGTCTTTATTATATATTTTAGTGCCAATATGCCAAGGTTATATTCCATAACTTTCTATTTAAACTAACGTATGGAAAACCAGGCATAAAATCACAATATTACCAGTTTAATATGGCTTAAATTCGAGTTTCATATAGTTATGATTCGATTTATATGCTTCAATATCATTGGTTAGTTAACTTTTGATATTTTCATATTATATCACATGCCTTCACCGTGAGTGTTTTTTGCCATGCACACCTCACATTGTCAAAAATGTATGGGAAAAATTCATTTCAATACATTTCAGTTTGATTTGAAATGTCTTTATTATATATTTTAGTGCCAATATGCCAAGGTTATATTCCATAACTTTCTATTTAAACTAACGTATGGAAAACCAGGCATAAAATCACAATATTACCAGTTTAATATGGCTTAAATTCGAGTTTCATATAGTTATGATTCGATTTATATGTTTCAATATCATTGGTTAGTT
>NW_026562239.1:15000-17500 GCF_027943255.1 Anastrepha obliqua
TTCACCGTGAGTGTTTTTTGCCATGCACACCTCACATTGTCAAAAATGTATGGGAAAAATTCATTTCAATACATTTCAGTTTGATTTGAAATGTCTTTATTATATATTTTAGTGCCAATATGCCAAGGTTATATTCCATAACATGTTAGTATTAGAATATAGATTCTTCATATATGTATATATATTCGAAAATTTTTTCTATTTAAACTAACGTATGGAAAACCAGGCATAAAATCACAATATTACCAGTTTAATATGGCTTAAATTCGAGTTTCATATAGTTATGATTCGATTTATATGCTTCAATATCATTGGTTAGTTAACTTTTGATATTTTCATATTATTTCACATGCCTTCACCGTGAGTGTTTTTTGCCATGCACACCTCACATTGTCAAAAATGTATGGGAAAAATTCATTTCAATACATTTCAGTTTGATTTGAAATGTCTTTATTATATATTTTAGTGCCAATATGCCAAGGTTATATTCCATAACATGTTAGTATTAGAATATAGATTCTTCATATATGTATATATATTCGAAAATTTTTTCTATTTAAACTAACGTATGGAAAACCAGGCATAAAATCACAATATTACCAGTTTAATATGGCTTAAATTCGAGTTTCATATAGTTATGATTCGATTTATATGCTTCAATATCATTGGTTAGTTAACTTTTGATATTTTCATATTATTTCACATGCCTTCACCGTGAGTGTTTTTTGCCATGCACACCTCACATTGTCAAAAATGTATGGGAAAAATTCATTTCAATACATTTCAGTTTGATTTGAAATGTCTTTATTATATATTTTAGTGCCAATATGCCAAGGTTATATTCCATAACATGTTAGTATTAGAATATAGATTCTTCATATATGTATATATATTCGAAAATTTTTTCTATTTAAACTAACGTATGGAAAACCAGGCATAAAATCACAATATTACCAGTTTAATATGGCTTAAATTCGAGTTTCATATAGTTATGATTCGATTTATATGCTTCAATATCATTGGTTAGTTAACTTTTGATATTTTCATATTATATCACATGCCTTCACCGTGAGTGTTTTTTGCCATGCACACCTCACATTGTCAAAAATGTATGGGAAAAATTCATTTCAATACATTTCAGTTTGATTTGAAATGTCTTTATTATATATTTTAGTGCCAATATGCCAAGGTTATATTCCATAACTCTCTATTTAAACTAACGTATGGAAAACCAGGCATAAAATCACAATATTACCAGTTTAATATGGCTTAAATTCGAGTTTCATATAGTTATGCTTCGATTTATATGCTTCAATATCATTGGTTAGTTAACTTTTGATATTTTCATATTATTTCACATGCCTTCACCGTGAGTGTTTTTTGCCATGCACACCTCACATTGTCAAAAATGTATGGGAAAAATTCATTTCAATACATTTCAGTTTGATTTGAAATGTCTTTATTATATATTTTAGTGCCAATATGCCAAGGTTATATTCCATAACTCTCTATTTAAACTAACGTATGGAAAACCAGGCATAAAATCACAATATTACCAGTTTAATATGGCTCAAATTCGAGTTTCATATAGTTATGATTCGATTTATATGCTTCAATATCATTGGTTAGTTAACTTTTGATATTTTCATATTATATCACATGCCTTCACCGTGAGTGTTTTTTGCCATGCACACCTCACATTGTCAAAAATGTATGGGAAAAATTCATTTCAATACATTTCAGTTTGATTTGAAATGTCTTTATTATATATTTTAGTGCCAATATGCCAAGGTTATATTCCATAACTCTCTATTTAAACTAACGTATGGAAAACCAGGAATAAAATCACAATATTACCAGTTTAATATGGCTCAAATTCGAGTTTCATATAGTTATGATTCGATTTATATGCTTCAATATCATTGGTTAGTTAACTTTTGATATTTTCATATTATATCACATGCCTTCACCGTGAGTGTTTTTTGCCATGCACACCTCACATTGTCAAAAATGTATGGGAAAAATTCATTTCAATACATTTCAGTTTGATTTGAAATGTCTTTATTATATATTTTAGTGCCAATATGCCAAGGTTATATTCCATAACTCTCTATTTAAACTAACGTATGGAAAACCAGGCATAAAATCACAATATTACCAGTTTAATATGGCTCAAATTCGAGTTTCATATAGTTATGATTCGATTTATATGCTTCAATATCATTGGTTAGTTAACTTTTGATATTTTCATATTATATCACATGCCTTCACCGTGAGTGTTTTTTGCCATGCACACCTCACATTGTCAAAAATGTATGGGAAAAATTCATTTCAATACATTTCAGTTTGATTTGAAATGTCTTTATTATATATTTTAGTGCCAATATGCCAAGGTTATATTCCATAACTTTCTATTTAAACTAACGTATGGAAAACCAGGCATAAAATCACAATATTACCAGTTTAATATGGCTTAAATTCGAGTTTCATATAGTTATGA
>NW_026562240.1:0-27012 GCF_027943255.1 Anastrepha obliqua
AGCTTAATGAATTTTTAATAATAAAATGCATTAACTCTGAAAAAAGAGGTTGTCTGTAAAGTCAGTTTACTGACAATAGTTTAACGTGACAACGTCACAAGAAAATACTGATGGAATGGTTGCATTTTTCAAAAGAATTAATTTTATTTGTTTGATAGATATTTTGTATGGATATAGAGAAGAGGGAACATGGAATCGTAATGGAATAGGTCAAGTTACAGTTACACAAACGTGAAAAATGACGAAACATTAATAAAATTCATGAAAGATATGTTCAATTTCGATTGTGCATCAGTCGTTAATAAGTCAACACCACCAAGAGGCACCATCATCGATTTGCACATTACACTCGAAACACCCCCTTTCATTTCCTACTTTTTCTATCATCGTCCTATTCTCAACAGAGAAATGGTTCATTACCATGCACACAGGAAGAAGGCATATGCAAATACGAGTATGTGAATTTATATACAAATGCGCATATATATACTCACTCAAGTAGGAGAGAGCCAGATGTCGAACGTTGCCGAACGCGGGTGCCGATTGTGCCTCTTTGTCGTTCGTTCCGCGCTCTCGCTTGCAGTTCAAGCAAGGTAACGCCGCATGAGCAAGATAACGACGAATGAACAAGATACCGAGGAATGAGTAAGATAACGACGATTGAGCAAGATAACGACGCATTTTTTGGTGCGTGTCCGGTTACACCGAATTATAGGTAAGACGTTATCACGTCAAAAAAAGGACATCAATATGAAAGTTCAGCGTATCGAGAATGATTTCAAGCAAGGAAATGTAAGAAATATGTACAGAGCAATTAGAAACCAAACAAAACCGCATCGGACTCGAACAAATTTATGCGAAAACGAGAAAAGTGAAATAATAACAGAAAAAGAAAAAAATACTGAATAGATGGCAAGAATGCGTTAGTGATGTTCTGATGCAGTTTTGTTTTGGAATTCATATTTATTCAAAAATTGATAAAAATTAAATATTTCACTTGCTTTATAACAAACAAATTATAGTCCGGGAGCCAGGGGTCATTTTGACCTCATCATTTCATGCCGACTGATTTTAATACTGAAGGCAGACGCCATCCAATGGATGCGGTGGGTGTCAAGAATACATGAAAAAAATTTCAGCCGTTATTAAATGAGTTGGTAGAAATTTTTTTTCGACACGTTTCATACCCTCCCACGTCGCCTTCGGTTTGAGTTTGCACGGGCACATACAGGGTTACCCATATTCGACGGACCCATCTGGCAACCCTGTATCTTTTGACAGAGACGTCAGATCGCTTAATGACATACCGCGTTGGAAGCGTCAGTCCAAGCAGATTTTTACCATGGAACAGTACACGCCACGCGAGCGCTCCCAAATTGTTGAAATTTACATTCAACAAAAAAAGTCAATTGTGAAAACTCAACGTGCGTATAAAAAATTAAATAATGTGAAAAGTGCGCCTTCTAAGAACACCATTAAACGTTTGTACGAAAGGTTTTCGACTGGTGATGCTCTTTCTAATCCAAAGAGGCCAAATCAAAACCGACCAAGGCGATCGGATGAGAATATTGCTCTTGTACGGGCCAGTGTTGAGACGTCGCCAAGAACATCCCAAAAACGCTATTCTCAGCAATTGGGCATTGCTCGGACCACTTTACAACGAATTATCCGCATTGATTTGCATTTATTCCCGTATAAGATTCAATTGATGCAAAGATTGTTGTCTGCGGACAAGCCTCGTCGATTGGAATGGGCCCAAAGAATCATCGAAATGGCTGAAGATGACGAGCAATTTTGGAACAAAATCATCATGTCCGATGAGGCTCATTTCTTATTGAATGGGACGGTAAACAAGCAAAATTGCCGTATTTACGTCACTGAAAATCCTCACGAAATTCAAGAGGTACCTCTTTACGACGAAAAAGTCACTGTTTGGTGCGACGTTAGTGCGAAAACGATTATTGGGCCGTTTTTCTTCGAAAATGAAGATGGTCAAGCTGTTACCGTCAATCAGGAGCGTTATCGCCATATGATAACCAGTTCTGGTTTCAACAAGACGGCGCTCCACCACACACAGCTCGTACCACAATCGATTTTTTGAAGAAATTGTTTCCTCGTCGTTTGATGTCGAAAAATGGCGATTTTGACTGGCCACCGCGTTCACCCGATTTAACGCCACCTGACTTCTTCTTGTGGAGATATTTAAAATCAAAGGTTTATATCAATAAGCCAAAGACCATAGAAGAGCTCAAGAACAACATCCGTGAGGAAATAGCCGCTATTCCAGCCGAAATGTTAGCTAAAACTATGGAAAATACTGCAAAACGGGCACAATACGCCGTACAGGCTCAATGCGGCCATTTGAGAGATATCATATTCAAAAAGTGATGTCAACAAATCGCCTTGAACCAAATAAAATGATTATTATCGTCAACATCAAAAAAATTGTGTTTTTTTTATTTAAAAAAAAAAACACATGGGTCCGTCGAATATGGGCAACCCAGTATTACCAAGGGAATGGATTTCTGGTCTAAAGTTTTATTTACTGAGGAATCAAAGTTCAATATTTTGAAAGTGATGGCGAGGCTGAAATATGAAGGAGAAGAAATGCGGATATGGAAATGAAAAAATGTCCACCTACTGTAAAGCACGGCGGTGGTAGTGCAAAGATTTGGAGAGCTAAAGCTGCATCTGGCGTTGGAAAGATATTATTTATTGAAGCTACTCTGGAGCCATATAAATATAAAAACATGTTGGCATAACATTTGAAGCCATCAGCAGAATGGTCTAGAAACTTAGGTCTTGGGCAAGGTTGGTTTTTCCAACAAGACAATGACCCTAAACATACTGTAGTAATTGCCACAGAATGGCTCTTATAGAGCGAAAAATTGACGTAAAATCGATAAAGGAAAAGTTGATGGAGGCATGGGACCAAATAACGCAGGAAGAGCTTACGCAACTAGCTGGATCAATGGCTCGACGCCTAATGAATAACTTTGAAAATTCTCAAACAATTAAAGTCATTAAAGCCATTTCGATTCAATACAATTTCAACCAAATATCAGTCGCACCGAAATAGTGATGCTATAGCATATATTTGAAAACAATCAGTATCAGACAGGTTAGGTTAGGCCATCACATAGGCCTGTTGATCCTTAGTGTTGCCAGCTGGAGTTAGACCTTTACGTTTCTTTGTAGTAGACATCAGTCAGGTTAACTGAAGTTGTATTAAGTCGAAAATAAAGTTAGTGGCCATACTTTAGCGAAGACAACACCATTCGTCATTTAACCCAATTTTTTTCGAGCGGACCGCCATGCAGTCTACCATGTCCAGATCATGACCACAGCGTTTCAATAAAAAATATTGTGGGGCTTAGTCGAAAATGCAAAAGTCTCACATCGCCCTCAAGTGCAGTAATTTAACATCCACAGAACCACTGTAAAGCATGTTTTGGATCCAGATATTCAAAAGTGTCCCTTGCAAGGTGCAGTCGATGCAAAAATAACTCGAAGCAAACAAGTCACCTCGCTTGGATCCTCTTGCGGATTGAAAGGATTGATTGGGCATGAATTGATTTTCAAAAGGCATTCCCAGAGACCTAGGATTATATTGACTGGACACCAGATTCGATGCCAACGGACTGCAGGCAAATGTGAAGGAAACTATCAGATAAGTGAAAATGGTTTTTTGTGAGTAGCTTTTTTTCATGATAGAAATACACTCGGAAGTTTGCCATTGCCTGCTGAGTTGCGAGGGCTTTTAGAAAAAAACTTTCTATCATTTGGTGTTTTATGCCCGCACCAAACCATTCGGCAACGGCGACTGCTGATTTATAGTACATTCAATTTTTCTATAATAAAATGAAAGTTTTTACTAGCTTAAAATTCTCGTTAAGCATTTATAATTCTTTGCCCATGAAGGTGTTGCACATTTTTTCCCATAAAACGAATGTGCGACATTTTTTGCGATGCATCAACAGGCATACAAAATCGAGAACAATTTAGAGGCGCTTCGTTATACTAAACATTGATGGGCTTAAAGCTGTATATAATAACTATAACTGTGTAGAAAAATTTCTTTAAAAACCTATGACTAAAAATTTTGAAAATGTTGATGAAAGTTGTCCAAATGATATAAATCTTATTGAAAGTTTGAAACTTTGGACGACATTCATGAACTTCGTCCTGTAGCGCAGTGCAACCATGATTGAGTTTGGGAAAGCTAGCAAAACACGATGGCTCGGGATGGTACTTTGCCACCAAGAGTCGAAGCTTAGTCGATACACTGTTCCTGATTTTATCTTCATCAAAAGTCTAAGAAAATCATCATGAGAAAATCTGCGCTATTTAATTCCAGATTTTGATCAAATGAATGTTTCAAGTAAGTGTCTGCAATAAGCAATACAAATAGTTCTCGTGCAACAAAACATACTAAGCCCGACTACCAATAAAAATGTGAAACTTGACAATAGAAAAAAAAAAAAAAAATCATTAAATAATAACAAAGCCTTTCAATTCCACACTTACCTATTATTCTCGTTGGTCGATCCTAGCAGTCAATGTTAAACGATTATTTGAGGAATTATTCAAATATTTTTCAAGTTATGTATGGACACATCATTTCCAAATATAACCACGTTTGTAAGACTCGTCAACATGAAACCGAAAATATTTTTAAAAATAAAATTAAATATTTTGGCCAACCATAAATGTATATTTACATGTTTGTGGGGAATTTCAGATTCGCAAATATATTTGCATGACATCTTGAAAGCTAAATATAAGGCATAGTATACACATAAAAGCTACCTCCGCGTATGGCATTCATCATTTCACAGAATTATATTCCCAAGTGTGTATGTCTGACATGAACTCGAGTAAATCAGGTAGCGGTGTTTGAAAACATGCCTATGCATGTATGTAGGTATGCGTGTATGCACGAATAAAAACTGCGCTAATAATTATACGGTTAGTGCAATTAGTAATAGATTGGGTGCACATGGCGTATACGTAACCAAGCTAAAATTCATTGCTAATTTAAATTTATTGGTTGTCTTGTCGTCGTACATGCAAATCAAAGGTGAATATCTCACATAGTTACAAATATTATTTATATAAAACACATATATGCGGCACAGTGTACATCAGCCATATATTTTTGTTGGCCGTATAACTGCACGTGTTTTTGAATTTTCCGAAAATTGTTAAGTAAATGGAACAAAAAAGAAAAAAAAAATCATTTAACAAATAAACAATGTTATTAAGGTGTGTAATTACGCACATAGAAGGAATAATATAATTTTACTTGTTGTTTGTTTATTTGTAATTTATTTCTTTACAAGAGAAACAATACAATTAAATTGGCGTTATTTGTATTGTTGCTGCTTTAACAATTCCGTAATGTAGCGCACATTCATGCACATGTACGAGTATATACTATATATATTAGGGCGGGTCGATTTAAAAATCGCTCATTGCTCTGTGAAAATCGTATTCGAGGGATCAAAATAAGAAACTTTGCCGAAGGAACCGTAACTCTAAAACGAATTCTGATGTCCCCCAATTTGGGTCGAACGAAAAATCCCACTTTGACCCATTTAGAGTGCTCCAATCGAGTCCAAATGTATGACCGACCCCCTGGAACTCCCCTGGAGGGTTCCCCATACAATCATTTCAAAATATCACCATTTTTGGCCTTTACATGAGAAGAGAAACTAAAAAGTTCGACCCAAATTGGGGGACATCAGAATTCGTTCTAGAGGTATAGTTCCTTCGGCAAAGTTTCTTATTTTGATCTCTGGAATATGATTTTCACAGAGCCATGGGCGATTTTTTTGCCTCCCCACAAATCGACCCGCCCTAATATATATGCATATATATATGTATATGTATTATGTGCTATATATGTATGTATGTGCACAATTGCCCCCCTTCCGCTTGATTTCCGAACTTCGAACGCAAATTTTCCAATAAATAAACCATATTTTCTATTAAGGCATCACTCGTTTGCAGTTGAATGTTACACGTGGGTACATATTTATATATACGAGTATAAAAGGATTTACTGTTGCAGCAGCGTCTATTTAAAATTAATAATTACCTTGTGGCTTATGCGGTTTCGCGGCTTTTTCATTGTTTGCTTAAAATAATTTAATGATTATGAGCGAGACATTTATTTGTTGGTTGTAGATTTTTGTAAATGTGCACTAGGCATGGCAAATTTTAATACTGGAAATATGGGCATATTAAATGCCAAACAGAACCAATAACTTTATAGCAAAAGTGTCTGATCTGTCGTCCAATTAACTCGCTTTTTTCATTGAACTGAAGTTAAGGAGCAAAAAAATTGCACTTCAACGTTGGTTTAAATTTCATACTTTATAAAGGGTGGTTAAATTTCAAGGGCCGATGTTGAATGTGAACCATACCTAGACGAAAAGTGTTTTTCTGCATTTCATTCGACATTTTTCAATTTCAAACTAATTCAATTTGAACCATAGAAAGATACACAATCGAGCAACGCGTTAAAGTTATTCAGGCTTATTATGAAAACGGGCGTTCAAATCAAAATGCATAACGCGCACTTCGTGAAGAAAATCATCTTCAGTGATGAGGCACATTTTCACCTCAGTGGATTCGTTAATAAGCAGAATTGCCCCATTTGGGCGAATGATAATCCGAGAGTGATTGCCGAAAAACCAATGCACCCACAAAAAGTGACTCTTTGGTGCGGTTTATGGGCCAGCGGCATCATTGGGCCGTAATTTTTCCAAAATGAGGCCGATCAGGCAGTTACTGTGAATAGTGTTCGCTATCGTGAGATGACTTTTTATGGCCGGAATTGGAAGATATGGTTTTGGACGATCAGGGGTTTCAACAGGACGGTGCTACTTATCACACAGCTAAAGAAACAATGGCTCTTTTGCGCGAAAAATTTAATGGCCGAATAATCTCACGTCGCGGCGATGTCAATTGGCCGCCAAGATCATGTGATTTGACCCCGTTGGAGGTGGACTTCTTTCTTTGGGGTTATTTGAAAGAAAAGGTGTACGTCGATAAGCCAGCAACAATTCAAGAGCTAAAGGTTGAGATATTTCGGCACATTAACGACATAGAACCTCAATTATGCCTCAGCGTCATCGAAAATTTGGACCTTCGGATGGAGGTGTGCCGCTGAGGCCGTGGCGGCCATTTGGCCAATATTTTGTTCTATACATAATTGAGCCATACCAATTTTATCATAGCAAAGAGAAGTGGCAATAATTTCCTAAAGAAATTGTATTTTATTCAAAATCAACACCGGCCCTTAAAACTTAACCACCCTTTATTTTGTGCGATAAATGCACTACACTTTTCGTAAATAACACAGGCTGAAAAACGATTACTGATTTTTTTACCCAAGCACCAGAGCATCAAATTTGCAGTTAAAATTAAAAAAAAAAAAATACTGTTTTGTTTGGCAAAAATATATCTGTGGTCGCCGTAGCCAAATGGGCCATGCGGCAGTACACGAATTCGAAATTCCAAGCACGAAGCACCAAACGATAGTAAAAGTGTGTTGGCCCCTCGGCCGGCTATGGCAAACCTCCGAGTATATTTTTGCTATGAAAAAAGCTCCTCATACCATCTGCCGTTTGGAGGCGATATAAAACTGTAGGTCGCTCCATGTATAGAAAAACATCAAGGCGCACACCACAAATAGTACTGGGAACTCGGTTAAATACCCAGTAAAGGGTGTAAATGCCATATACATTCTGTCATAAAAGTACCGGGAATCGTTCAATAAAACGCTAAATAATTGTTTAATCATCAAAATTTATTTTGTCGCCTTCAAAATACGCTCCATTCGAAGCAATACACATGTACCAACTATTAGTCCACTCATCAAGGCACCTTTTAATCGCTTTTGAAGAGATCTTCTTCAATTCCGCCAACAAATTCTCCTTAATGACCTCTATTGACTCAAAGCGGTGTACGCGGAGTGGCAATTTAACTTTTGGGAAAAGGAAAAAAAAATGTCCACTAGTATTTTTTTTAACATGACCTTTGCTTTTGTTGGTACAGACTAGCAAGTACAGCATTCAGACACAATCAAGTCCATTGTTCCAAAAGGGAATTGTAGAGGGTCTTTCAGAAGATGCGCCTAGAAGTTGTTTTTTAAATAAAATTTGTAAAATTTAGATTTTCTCATGTTTCACTATTCATATTCAGATTACGGTGTTTAGGAAAAATGAAATCACTTAAATGTCCACCAGTTCTGTTCCAGGTGTACAGGTAAAATCCGCCAAGCAGTCGATTCATGAGTGCCTAATTCTTGTGAACGTGGAGATATCGATGTTAAAGGTGGTTCAGCAGCACTTAGCGCTGCAGCAGCAATATTCTCAACAGAACGTCCAGGTTTTGGTCAGCCAGTCAATTTTCTATCCTCGACAAAATTAGTTTCTTGAAATTTTTTTAACAACTTTTGAATTGACAACTCACTCGGATGATTATTTCCACACAAAAGAAAATAAACACGAATATTGCGATATGTGAAAGATGACTTCATCGCGTTAGGAAAGATGCTTTGCCATTTAAGGTACAGAGCGGCCCTTCGATTTGCTTTGGATCTACAAATTCATAATGGAAAAACCACACCCAAACCATAATCGAAGTTCTATGGCGGCTCACCGTATACATTTTGCAATAACCTGAATATCTTTCCCCTCTTCAGCGCTTTACGTACTGTTGACCTTGGGTTAGAAACAGCATTCATTTGCGCTCGCCAGAAAATATGATATTTCTCCAATATTTTAGGCTCAGTTCCGGTGCAGTTTTGGCCACTAGAATCATTTTCGCCCCATTTGGGTCGTCAAAAGCCGCTTTTTTGCCGGTTTATGGGATGCTGTCGCACAGTCCCGCAGCCGACGTTTAATTGGTGGAGCACTTACTTTTGGTAACCCATTTTACGCCAACTCTTCACTCAATTCTGACGCAGTTTTACGGTAGTGCGGTGTAACGACCGAAATTTCGACGTTTTTTCATGAATCTTTTAAAAATAAAAATAAAATGCGATCGTTTTAAAGTTTTTACATGTTTTTATTGGTGCTTTGAAGTGTATAAAATTTTTTTTTAAAGTTAATTTTATATTAATTTGTTTAAAATTTTTTACGTCAAAGTGGAGTCCTTAAAAAAAAGATGAGTTGGTTCGGGGAAACACACAGCCTTCCAAAGTAATCTGAAATAAAAAATGCAAAGAGATTATTATTCTGTAGACTTTATTTTAGGACCCGAACCTAAAATATACATAAAAATAAAACAAATAAACAAAAGGGCGGACTTGTGAAAAAAGTTCTCAAAATCTAATTTTTTTCTTCATAAATTGTTTAAATTAAATAGTTCATTATTAAAAAATTAAATGCTTTAAAGGTCCGGGATCTAGATATGTGTGTTTAGAATAACGGTTTACATTTTTAGCCAAATTGGTTGAATAGTTTTGAGTCAGTGATTCCCCGAAATTTCGAAAACATGGTTTTGAGAAAAACGCGTTTAAAGTTTCGAAAACAGCTGCTGCTGGCGTGTCACACGCTTTCATACACACTACGGCGCGCTCTCTTATTTTAGCTATAACTTTAAAAATAATTAAAATTTCTGTCTGAAATTTTTATAGTATATTTTTAAGATGTTTTTCTTCCGAAAATCGATTTTTTGAACCCGTCACAACGGGCTACTATCTTACATCGATCCAATATGTCACACGACGTTCTAGCAATCTCGGGCCCAATAAACGTTTTGGGACGGCCTCCACGAAATTCATGTTGCAAGTATCGACGGACACGTGGGATCTCGTGTTACCCGCATTTCAAAGTGGCTTCAGTGTGGTGCTTCAACGCCCAAAGTCCAAATAAGTTTAACACTTCACTCCTGTCGCGATAATCCACGTCGATAATCGTAATACATTGTCGCACAAAAATTTTCGCTACTTAGTTCCTTCTTTGGGGCGAAAACTCTCTGAAAAAAAAGAAAATCAATTCGTAAGTGAAAACGTTTATGCCTAAATACTAAACTTTTCGATAAAAAACATCGAAGCTCATCACATCAAGGCGGAAAGTTTATAGTCTGTGTCAGAGAAAAGGAATCGCGATTATTCATGCAGTATAAAAGATATATATTTATTAAAAAAATGTTAGTTGAAAGCATGTAGAAAACTACGAGTCGCAGTCACTCAATAAGCCGTGTAGTCTTCATCGTTGTCTAGTATAGCCTGGCATCTTCTTCATGCTTTGTACCAGCTTTTCTGCGTAGCTCGTCGACAAAGAGGATCAGGTTTTGCGAACTTGACGCACGAGTTGCTTTAAATCATGAACTGGCCTTCCGGCAAGATGCGTTTTCATAGTTCCCCACACGTTTTGAATGGGATTGGTGTCTGCGGACTGGGAAGACCAGTCCAATACTGCGGCGCCATTTTCTTGCCTTGTTGTTCCTCAATGTGTTTCTCTGAGAGCAGTGGTTTTGATAATGTGGGACAGTAGGATATGTTCGCCTCCTTCAGTCGACGTTCGATGGTGTTGATACTCACATCTATTCCCTTTTTAGTCAGAATTAGGCGTGCTTGGGGTAGTCACAAAGAGAGGTCCCGCTTAAAAAGTTGGACGATCACCTTATCCTGCTTTTTTGTCGTCACTCGCTTCAAGCCGCGCTCGGAAAAGTCATCAAAATTTGTATATACCTTATACCGCTGATTCCATATCACAACAAACTTTTTTGTTTTTTTATTACTTTTGCAGATAATTTCGGCCCTTTCGTATGCGTGCATAAAAATACCGCCTCAAAACGCTTCGCGTACTTCTCACTCATTTTTGTTTGGTTGCGTTTACGGGAAAGTTCCGAACGACACTAACCTGAGTTAGTACTGGCATCGTAGCCCTTGAGTGGGACTATTACGCAGCACAAAGCAGCACGAAATATACCTTGAAGTTACAAGAATAAAAAAAGGTTACTTTTTTGACACAGACTGTAAATGGCAACACTCTTATACTTTCAATATTCTTGAAGCCATTGACTGGTTGTGCTTTACTTTTTTTTTTGATATTGCATACGAGAAATCCTCTGCGCTGCTCAAAGCCATTATTTTAATTTTTCACTCACTATTAATATTTGCTATTTTTCAATTTGAATCACTCTTTGCCACTTCGAAACTTTTTTTATAATGCGTGAGTTGCGAAGTCAATGAATTCTATTTTAAAATAAGGCAAAGGAAGACACAATGGATTGCCATTCAAATAGAGAACAAAAATAAATAAGGAAACAACATACTTGTATATTAGATAAAGAAGAGAACTGGCAAAGCGTTTCGGTGATGCATTTTCAATTCATATTTTGCTACAATAAATGCGGACGTTTGCTGATCTGCGCTTGCATTGTAAATAAAATATAAAAATTTTATGTAATGCTTTTAATAGTCTTTTAAGTTTTTTCATTGCAAATCTGAATGACGCTAATGTAGCTTGTGCGATATTTATGGGCTATTCGTATTAAGCGAAAGCAAAAACACATACATATGCACTCGTATGCATGTTTGGCAAAGGCAACGCCAATTTGCATTTAATTAAAAGTATTTATTGGACAGTCTCAACGGGAAATTTAAATATGAATTAATGGCAAATCGTTCATTGGGCGTTCAATTACATTTTTGATTTTTTTTTTTATAAAATTTAATTCAATTTAATTGACAGTTAATAATATTGTAATTCTGCACAATTGCGTTTTATATCTAATTATTTAAATTGTTTGTGAAAAATAATTTGTATGAGGTGGCTCAAAATTATTTACTATGCTGGAAGATTTTTTGCAAATGGCATCGCACGGCAATCATATTTGACATTTGTGAATTAAACAGCTGCAGTGTACAAACGGACAAGCAATGGAGCGCGTAAAGGTTAACACTAAACCTACCGATACTTTATGTTTTCCTATTCCTACCAAAGTGGGTCAAATAACTCGTCTTTAAGGGGACAGATACCTGTAAAATTTCGAAAAAGAAATTTTTTTCATAAAATGTTAATACAAGGTAACCTTGCGATGTTTTTTGGCTGTAAAAAAAAAAATGAAACACTTTAATTCTTCTTGTGGATTATTTTTATTTGGTCTTTTAATTTTTTTTACATCAAGTCGAGAATATGATGTCATGTAAATGGCCGCCGCCACAGTTGATTGCCATTTGAGCCCTTTTTATGGCATTTTCCATCACTTTGGGCAAAACTTCCGGCGATAGGTCCTCACATTCTTGACGGATATTGTCTTTAAGAGCTGCAAGAGTCTGAGGCTTGTTGACATAAACCCGCGACTTCAAAAAGCCCCACAAAAAGAAGTCTGGAGCGGTCAAATCAGGCGATCTTGCTGGCCAGTGCAAATCGCCAAAACGGGAGATTAGGCGCCCGGGAAATGCATCCTTCAGCATATCGGTTGTGGCACGTGCAAGTGTATGCCGTTGCACCGTCCTGTTGGAACCACATGTTTTCCAATCCCAATTCATCAAGTTGCGGCAAAAAGAACTCGTTGATCATTGCTCTGTAGCGCTCACCATTCACAGTAACCGTTTGGCCCGCGACGTCTTCGAAAAAAAAGGTCCGATGACTCCTCCAGCGAAAACAGCACACCATACAGTGACTTTGAGCGGGTGTAATGGCTCTTCGTGGGTTATACGCGGATTTTCAGTGCTCCAGAAGCGTAAATTTTGCTTATTTACGTACCCGCTAAGATGGAAATGGGCCTCACCAGTCATGATTATTTTTGATGAAAAATCATCTTCCTCTTGGTGGTGATTAAGGATGGCTTGAGCGTATGTTAGACGCGATTGGCGGTCAGCAGCTAACAGCTGATGCACCGTCTGGACTTTGTACGGAAACATCTTCAAATCTTGTACCAAAATTCGCTGTAAAGACCGTCGACTGATACCCATTTGCGTGGCACGTCGTCTGGTCGATGTCGACGGCGCTTCCATGACATCCTCGGCTACAGCAGCAATATTCTCTGCAGAACGACTACTCCGGGGTCTGCCACGCCTGGCAGCATCTCGTGTTGTGCCAGTCTCTTCGAGGCGAGCGGCTAAACGTCGCAGTGTTTCACCAGTAGGCGTTGGACGACGAGGAAATCCGCGACGAAATTCACGTTGTGCCAAAGTCACCGACCGATTATTGGTCAAATAAATAGTCAGCAATATTCCGCGTTCTGGAGCAGTGTAGCGTAACATTGTTTATTAACGTGTATTTCGCATGTGTTTACTACGCAAATGTCAAAACAGAACTGACATTAGGGGCCAATCGCAAAATTTATAGCATTTTCTGATAGGAGGATTACTTTAGCGCCACCTATTACCTCACTTATAGTAGTGACGTCCGGAAGCGCATTAAGCGGCTATACAATCTTCGAAAAAAGCCGTGTACCTCTTTCGATTAAAATCTTTGACATATATTTTTTTAAATTTAATTTTAACTTCTTTCCTTTTTTTCCTTTTTACTCCTCTCGGGAGCATAAGGCCTCGACAAAACTTGTCTTGCGTTTACTTCGTTAATCTATTTGATTTCTGACAGGGTAGGTGATTAGCGTGCCGCTACTGGTCCAAAGTGGTGGAAATGTCCACCTGTCGTTGCTGCTTGGAGCGCCATCTGTATTTCATACTTTTCTGGCAAGAGGATCGCACAGATAGTTGAGGACTTCGCTAAATTTTGGTTTGTCTGTGCTATTACCGCGATTGCCCGTTTCCTCTTGCTGACGCCACTGATGCAATGTGTAACTGTTGGTTTTAGCTTGTTTTAGCAGCCACAATGTGCGGAAGTAAGGATAGAAAGCATAAGTTTTTGGGTGAAGGAATGAATTTTTATTTTTTTTTGTAGAAACAGAAAACTAGGTAAATATGGAAAAGTCCGAGGACCGTGATTTACGTGGAATTCGATCGTACAACTTCAAGGATGGCTGGTTTTCAATAAAAATATAATTAGCTCGTTCTTTAACAGAAACATGTTTTATATGGAAGAAAATGCATAATACCAACAAGAACAAAAAAAAAAAAATCCAAAATCAGCGCGATTTTTAAGGCGCTTTAAAGCTGCACCTTCATGTCCTAAAATTCAATGGACTATAAAACTGCATACCCAAAAGTGTTTTCTGATTAAAATTTCAGATTTTTTGAATTTTCTGATGAAAAATTATGCTTAAAAATTCTGATGAAAATTTCATAAGTTTTTTTTGGAATTCCGTCAAAGATTGAAGTTTTAGTTTATATGGCTGAAATTTTGTTAAAATTTAATCATAAAATTAAATCTCAAAACTTATAATTATGAATTTTTTTTCAATTCTTACAAAGTTAAGAAGTAAATTAAAAAGTTTGGAATTTTATTTCATAAAACTTTTATTAAAGAAGGAACCATGAAATTAAATTAAAGAAATCAAATGCAAAATTTTATTATTATAAATTATTCTGAATTTCCTACAAAGTATGAAATTTTAATTCATAAAGTTTTTATTAGTGAATAGACGATATTTTTATTGAAAATTATGAAGTGAAAGTCTCTGCGTTGCAAGCAGCATAAATCATCATAAAGGGACAAGAGCCATAAGGGTTAAACGCGCTAACGCAATCTGCATTTACCATAATAACTAGATGCAAAATGGCACGGAAAGTTGCTCATCCAACATCCTTTCATGTTGATATGCTAAAAATAATTGCAATTCTAACTTTCAAATAAGACAACGGGAGCTATACCAAAGAGGAGGCCAAACACAGTTAAAGTTAAAGCTTCTATGGAAAAGCCCTGGAATAATAGAGTGAATTTAATATTCCTTTCAACTCATTAGTTGACAAGTACTTCGATGAATTCAAGCAGTTTATAAACACCTTTCTGTTGCGCACATACATAAACATCTATGTATATTAGGGTGGTCCAAAAAAAAATTTGTATGCTGCCGCCCCCCAAAATAGTACAGAATGAAAAATAAAAAGACCCGTATTTTTTTTTTTTAATCAGACCATATTTAATGGTGCCGCCGGGGCTTTGAAATATCCCATGTATTTTGCATGGGGAAAAAATACTTTTTCGTAGATTTCATGTAAAAACCTGGAAAATGAATATATTTTAACCGGATACCTCAGTTTCTCTTCATAATTGGTCAGGGAATAACAACCAATTATGAAATAATTAATTTTTTTTGTATTAACTATTTTCATAAAAGTAATATAAAATATTGTTTTTCGATTTTTTCTTAGATTTTCGTTTTATGGGGGCTTTTTGGGGTTCTATAAAAAATAGTTAATACAAAAAAATTAATTATTTCATAATTGGTTGTTATTCCCTGACCAATTATGAAGAGAAACTGAGGTATCCGGTTAAAATATATTCATTTTCCAGGTTTTTACATGAAATCTACGAAAAAGTATTTTTTTCCCATGCAAAATACATGGGATATTTCAAAGCCCCGGCGGCACCATTAAATATGGTCTGATTAAAAAAAAAAAAAAATACGGGTCTTTTTATTTTTCATTCTTTACCATTATGGGGGGCGGCAGCATAAAAATTTTAATATAAATTTTTTCCCATGCATTTTTGGACCACCCTAATGTATATATACATATAAATACAAAGTCCATTCAAACTTGGCAAGCCTATACTTCGTTTATTACTTCCATTAATACCAAAGTACGCAATCCACTAAAAACTTGACCAAGCCGCGTGTGTACGAGTATATCCAAAATATTGTAGGCAGCTGCTTCCTTTTAAGTTAGGCTGACCTTCTGTTACTTTGCAACTTATCTGTTTGCCAGAAGTATGATGAATTTTGGTGGACAATTTTTCCCACAACCTCCTCTAACAACTGACGTGAGTGATGATTATATTTGATTAATTATTAAAAATTGATTGAAAGCAATGAAAACAATATTTGTACTACTTTGCGCCTAACTCTTACCTGAAAGCAGCTTTTGTGTAACAGTTTAACGAGAAAATAGTTTCGTAAGTCTTATGAAACACTTGGCCGGTGGAAGGTAGGAGATTTCCTTATAGCTAAAAGTTGCTATGCAAAACTTTCACAAATTTCTTACAGATTAATTACAAATGTAGGCAGCAAAGTAATTAAATTGTGATTGGCCAACAAACAGTTTAAGGCGGGTTATCAGTCTGAATTTCTTGGAAGTTAAGTAATAGTTGGTTGTTGAGTTGCTGGTGTTGTGTGTTGAGTGTTTGCTGGTGTTGGATTTCAGCCGCTCCCGGTAGGGAAAACTTGAAGTAGAGTCAAGATTACTGAGGAATATCAAAGTTTGCACGATGTATAGTATTTAGAATTCTTCTTTTTTTGCTGCTGTAGCACAAGCAGGAATAACGTAGTGGATAATGCTGACCATTATCGGTGTAATTAGCAATATCGGACAATTTGAGTAAACCCACATCGGCGACGGCGCGGCTTAATAGTCCAGCAACATGCGTAGGAATGCGTGGATTCAAAGTTTCCCGCTCATTCATTTTATTGATTACTTGCTTGAAAATTTCCAGCATCATATTGGATTTGATATTGCATTGCTTGAGCACTACGGATAGGAAAGCGAGTATACGGTCCAAATACTTGTCCTCTGCCTTTTTAAGCACATTCATCATAATACTAATGCAAACATCTTTCATGCATTTTTCAGGCACTTTCAGATCCATGAAATCTTCTACTAGCGCATTAAATTGCTTGCTATAAGAGGTATCATTGACATTGGAGCTGGCCACACCACTGTCATTGTGATCGTCCTCCGGGATTGTTACATCCTCTTTCTCTTCAGATTCATAGAAGAACTTATCCTTAACGAATGCATTTGTTTTTTTTCAAAATCTCTTCTTTGTTGAAAGCTTTATCATTTTTCTGTTTATTTGTTACAGCACCGGTAGCTTTTTCCACAGATCCTTACTTAGTGACTAGCTGTTGCGGATCAACAGACGTCGAGCTGCGTTTATCTGCAGTATCTGTTACGCTTAACAATTCCAAATTGTTTTCGGCAACGCCAGCCGCCTTAATACCTCTTTCTTCACTCACCGTGTTCGATGCACCGAATTTTGGAGAAGAAGAAGTTGTCTTCAGACCTCTATCAATGACTAAGCCTTAATTGGCCGGTTGAGAACTTTTTTCACTATCGTACTCTGCAGAAGGTGTCGATGAAGGACGAGCTGGATTTTTTATATGTGAAGTGGGTGTACCAAGAAGCGGGTATTGCGCATTAGATAGCTGATCTTTGTTTTGACCACCACTACGGTTAAAGTCTCCTCTAGCGAAATTACTGCCGCCACTGTTTGGTGGTGTAGATGTTGGCAACATCGTTGGCAGTTTATGGTTTTGTGAAGCCGCTTTAAAGAGAAGCGAGTTTGCCGAAGGTCGCATCTGGAGATTCTCGACTGGCTCTTGATTTGTGGACATTAATTTCCGTTTGAACCTTGGCGCTAATTCTTTGCTATTCAACAGCGGATTGCCACCGCCACTAATATATGGTGATGAGCTAGATGAATCAGCATCACGTCCCATATTATGGGCATTGCGGCCACTACCGCGTCCCTCTTCACGATTTCCACCGGGATCACCATTTTGGTTGTTGTGCTTATTGTAATTATTGCCATCTCGTCCACCCTGATTACGGCCACGACCATTGTAGGGTCGATTTGAGTTGCGGGTACCAAAAGGTAAAACGATAGGCGATGCTCCTGTAACACTCAAGCTGCTAAACATATCGTTGAAACCCGGCTGAAGATTTATGTGGAAGCGATTCATCCAGCTATCACCGTCGCGATCGTTGTTGCGCATTTCGCGATTCCTTTGTGCGAACGGCGTGCGAATATTTGTATCATCGTCAGTGCGAATCTGCTTGATGGGCACGGGTCCCTCAGTGGTTGCCACTTTACGTATCTAATTCTTTTCACGTAATTCGATGACATCCTTCAGCATGAAGCGTATCCGTGGCGGATAGTCAATCGATTTTGATCGGCGTTCCAAAGTATCGAAGTACTGTTTCATCAGCTCTTTGTCCTGTTCTGAATCCAAGTTCTTACCGCAAGTCTTGAGCAACTCTGCCAAGCACTCCATGTCCTCGCACATTTCTTGCGCCATGGCAGAGCGTTTCTTCTTCTTATCGAGCAACTCCATGATGCACTGATGCAACACAGTCTTCGACAACATGTCCAATTTGTGGAGTTCACCGATGAATGGAATGACATTACCCAGCATACGCTGCATGACCATGTGCCGGCGCTCTTTTTCATCGGTGCCATTTTCACTAACATTGACTTGCGACTGTGGTCAATGTACATTGTTAAATTGATTATTATTATCGCCGTCGGCGTTGTCGCGTTTTAAGCGATCATTGAATTTATCACGGCAAATAGCGTTCAGTAGACATAGAAAAGTGCACGAACTATTTAGATCCTTTTCGAAAGATGGGTCCTCATCTGATAGACGCTTGCACAACTGTGCATACATAGACGAGTACTTAGGGTCAATTAGGGCTGTATCAAAAATCAACAATATAACACCGTTCAAAATGAGAATTGAGTTTAGATCGAGCTTCAACAATTCATCGCTAAGTTCTTGAAATTTTTCTGGAATCAATTTGTTGAGAATACCACGAACCTTTCTGAAGTCGGCATCATTCTTTTCACTCTGAGTAAGTCCATGCTGTGGACGTAAAGAGAGTGGTACCCAACGACCCGCAGTTGGTGGTGGTGGTGTGGGAGATGGTGTTGGATGTTGTGCGCCGATTGCAGCACCAGCCGAGTTTGGCGATATGCCACGCGACGACGATGAAACTGAATTTACGGAAGATGGTGTTGATGAGTGTACTCCTGGTACTGGTCCGGTTCCTGTTTGTTGCAGATGATCCTAGTCCATTTCCGCCTCGTATTGGTGGGGTGCGGTTGTTATAGGCTCTACCGCCTTCAGCGGCAGCCGGTGCGCGTTCCTAACGATCCTCTCCCAGATGGTATGTTACTGTTGCCGTTACCTTGCTCAGAAGCTTTATAACGCCCTTTATTACCTCATTCTAGACTATTTGTATTATTGCCTGCGTTGTAACGTGAACGTGGTGTGTCGTCGTAACCACGATAATTATTGCTGCAGCCGTAATCTTTCCGATGATTTGATCTTACGCTTACATTTCCACCATTATAACCGTTACGTGGTCCATAACTTGCTTGAATAATTGATGTTGTTCCAAGTGTTTGATGCGGTACCATATGACCTTTGTTGTCCAATCCCGTTTTCGTAACGACAATTTTGAGAATTTTTCTAGGTATGCAGCTTAATATATGTAATTTTAGTCCTGAGTGCAAGTTTCTTGTGACTACAAAATACTGTTGAATTTCGACAATTTTTTTATCTCTACCTAAATCTATGTATTCAAATTCAGCTTGGCATTTTTTATTGTAGTTATAATCAACGGTAATACATCCTGGCAAATGCGCAAGTTTCCAATCCCCCTTAAAAGGTGAAATCATCTCCTAACCAGCTATAAGCTTAAAAACCAAGTTTTTTCATTGGAAAAATTTCTAAACATTTATATATAGGTTGTTGGGGTTGCTGACTCCGAATTCGTTGTAAGTTCGTCCCTTCCGGAGTCAAATTGAGGGTCAGTTAAAGGTCAAAAAGAGAATGTCCACCTGAAAATTCAAATAAATTCATATATGTTTTTGAGGTTTTTGAATTAGAATTCGTCGTCCGTTTGCCCCTGCAAGGGGGAACCAGTAGTTCGCTAAGCGTGAACTTTCCTGCAAGGTATTTCTGCTATTCTTATTGTTTTTGTCAAAGGCACGTGCAGGCCCGGCTGGGTGAGTAATTGTGATATTTGTATGTCTGCTAGTAATAAAGCAGGGCATCACCGCTGACATCACTCAACTCACAACACGACAAACGAGGATGGGTGTTAGTGTGTATTGAAATTAACTGAGAAAATACACGCACCCGAGTATGTGTGTATGTGTGTGCAAAAGGATAGCGGCTAAATGCTAATTACGTAATAAAAATTCAATAATATTCGTGCAGCAATAGAACTTTGAATGAGTTAATTAAGCGAGGCTATCACTAAAGTTGAAATGTTTACAAATAAGAAATAAGTTTTTACTTTTATTTTGCGTCTGTAGCGAAGAAAAGTTGGCGTGTATTATTTGGGATAATTATAGAATCGCTTGAGGTGTCATGAAAGCAAAACAAAAGTGAATAACGGATTGTGCTTAAGTAAGCAATAAAAGAGAAGGGTAAGTGTTACGAGGGCCTTAGAGAGTGTTTATTATGAAAGGTATTTTAAAAGGCCTGCATCGATGTTGTTTTTCAATAAAACATGTAAAAATTTAGATTCTTTTTGGTTTCATTATTTTAACTCAAAAAATGATTCTTCATAAATATACAGGGTGGACGATATGAAGAGTAACCTATTCAAAACACCATAACTTTTCTGTGTGAAATTAGTTTTTATTGATTTCAAAGATAAAATTGTTCAAAAAGGATTACAATTTTATCATATATTCACTTTCGATATGACCACCTTTTGCCTTGACAATAGCCTTCAAACGGTCAAAAAATGAGTTGCATGCTGCACGAATGTGATCTTGTGGTATTTTGGCTCGCATTCTCGTATAATCGCTTTTTTCAGCGTATCCATACTGGCATATTTTTTAGTCCTCACCTTGCTCTCCAAAATGGACCAGATGGAATAGGCCATCAGATTTGCGTCTGGCGCATTCGAAAGCCATTGTGTGGACGAAGTGGAGTGTGGAACATGATTTTTTAACCATTCTTGGTTCACATGAGCTTTATGAGACGGTGCTGAGCCCTGTTGGAACGTCCATGGTCTACGACCGAAATGTTTACGTGTCCATGGCTCAAAAGCAGCTTCTAAAACATTTTCCCGATAATAAGACGCATTCACTTTGACACCAGGCTCGATAAAAAAAGGAGGTTGTCTGTAAAGTCGGTTTACTGATGATAGTTTAATGTGACAACGTCACAAGAAAATATTGATGGAATGGTTGCAATTTTCAAAACAAAATTTTAATTTTATTTGTTTGATAGATATTTTGTATAGATATAGAGGAAGAGGTAAATGGAATTGCAATGGAATAGTTCAAGTTACATTTACACAAACGTGCAAAATGACGAAACATTTATCAAATTCATGAAAGATATCTTCAATTTCGATTGTGCATCAGACGTTAATAAGTCAACAACACTAAGAGGCAACATCATCGATTTCCCTTTTTCGAGACGCATTACACTCGAAACACCTCCTTTCATTTCCTACTTTTTCTATCATCGTCCTATTCTCAACAGAGAAATGGTTCATTACCATGCACACAGGAAGAAGGCATATGCAGTATGTGAATTTATATACCTACATATTCGCATATACATTACATATATATGCTCACTCAAGTAGGACAGAGCCAGATGTCGAACGTTGCCGAACGCGGGGGCCGATTGTGCTCTTTGTCATTCGTTCCGCGCTCTCGCTTGCAGTTCAAGCACATTAGCTTACACTTGCTTGCGTACGGAATAGATTCGTATATTTGATATGTCCATATGACTTGTATGCATCTTTACATATAGATTTGTTCTTTTTGAAAATTGCGCGAAATTGTATATGTATATGCATGTTTATATAATATACATATATTAGTATACAACATATCTTATAAGGTATATGGTAAATATTTCATTTACATTTTTTCCTTCATATATAATAAAAAAATTAATAATAATAACATTAAGACAATAGGTATTATTAACAAACTTGGTTTTATTTTAAATTCTTCAAGTAAATCAAATTAATAATAATCAATAAGAATGCATATACAAATACGTGAATTTATATATGTACATATGCGCATATACATACATATATACGCTCACTTAAGTAGGGGAGAGCAAGATGTCGAACGTTGCCGTTCGTTTGCTTTGTTTGCTTTGTTCGTTCCGCGCTTTCGCTTGCAGTTCATTCAAGCTAACGACAATGAGCGAGGTAACGACAAATGAGCAAGGTAACGACAAATGAGCAAGGTAACACTAATGAGCAAGGTAACACTAATGAGCAAGGTAACGACAATCGAATTATAAGACGTTATCACGTCAAAAAAAATTGGAGAGCGTCCATCAGCGGTCACTGCGGCCCAAACCATTACTTGCGGTCAAGTGAACACGATCGTTTTGAGTGTTTGTTAACTGCTCATATGGGAAATTTTTGTCATCAGAAAACACAATGTTAGGAAATTCGCCACGTTCGTGCAAGCTCAACAACTCCTTTGCTCTTTCGCACCGAACTTTTGTTTGCTGGGGTGAAAGATCGTGTGCGTTTTGGAACTTGTAAGCCTTGACCTTGAGCTCATTTTTAAATATGCGTCGCATTCTATCTTGCGATATTTTCAGTTCTTTGCCCATTTTTCTTCCACTTCGACGTGGAGTTCGTTCAAGTCGAGCCTTCACTTTCCGAACCATTTCTGCCGTTGAGCCGGTTGTTTTTTGGTCCACCTCCATAGCGTTTTGCAATGTTACCAGTATCATTGTAACGTTTTATAGTGCGATACACAAACATTTTATTCACTTTGAGGTGACTGAGCTGGTTGTGATTTTCCAGCCAAATATAACGCAATCACACTATTACGTTTGAATTCCATTACAGAATAAAAAATTCAACAAAACTGAGACGCAAATGCTTTTGATGGCTTATAAGCAATATATTGAACTGTGATTAGAACAATTTTGACTTTGATGCCATAAGCTGTTTTACAGATACAAGCAGTGTGAAGTTGGTAACTCTTCATATCGTTCACCATATACTCGTACTATAATCTAATAAAGTAAAATCATAAGTTTCCCTATGCAACGATTGCACAAAATTTTTTTATATGGAAAAATGCAACCGAATTTTTTAGCAACTTCAGATTTACACTTTGTTGGACTTAAATTAGTGAGTTACAAAACTGCATATAAAAAATTTTTCAAGAGATCCTAATTCGAATGGAAAGTCAGTAGGGTCTTTCTAATTTTTGCATACAATTTGAAAAGTGAATTTATATGGTTTTTTTAGATAATGACCTACACCTGAATATAAAAAATAATGAGAAAAAAGAAAAAAAATAGTCGAAACTGGTCCAAATATTGTTGTGCTACCATTTTATAGCGGGTGCTTATTTGGCATATATCCCTTGATATTTTCGTGTGTATGATTTTGTTAGTTAACTTGCATTTGCTTAGTGCAGACAAACACAAAATATTCTACAAATTGTGCGTGAATGTGTAAATAAATTTGTTAGCACAGGTACGTATCAAAAGTATAGTATAATATGTAGGTGGATATGCACATTGTGAGGGCATCCGGTATTTACCAAGTTGGTTATTTGCTTACGAATGCCTCGCTTACGAACAAGAAATCTTCGTGGAAAGGAAAAGAAATCTTCATGTGCCAAATACACAACAGCTGCTTTGGGAATTCACATTTACGTTAGGCGGAGTCGATCGAATTCCAAGGCAAACGTGATTGAAATTGAACCGGAAACGTATAATTCATAAACTGGAAACGTATATAAAACGAAATATGAACTCTTCAAAAAGCGGCAGCATATCTACTGTCTTCGTCGCGCTTAGAGACCACTGGTATAGATAAACAAGCAAAAAGGCTAAATTTATGCATGAAGATCTGTAGAAGTTGTTGAAATGATGAAGGGTAGGAAACGATTTTCATCTTTTCTATAGGGTTTTTCAATAAGGGCGGGTAGATGTTGAAATGGAATAAAATGGCGTTTGCTGTGTGGCACGTAGCGCCGTCCTGCTGGAACCATATGTCGTCTAGGTTCATATGGTTCAATATGGGCCATAAGAAATTGGAAGGGCCACCACGTCTACCGAAAAATGGGCGCAATGCGCGCAACGTTTGCGTTAATGAACACTCATTTTGATAATAAAGTTTTATCATTTGAACGTGTAACTTGCCATGATGATTTGGCATAAGCAACTGAATAATAAACAAAAGATTTGACAGATGTCACCAAAACAAAATGGCTGCCGCAGGGCGCTAAAATCGACCCGAGCCAATTGAAAAACCCTTTACAACTGTTTGAAGTCTTTGCGATCCTGCAGGCTTGAATTTTTTCCGCTACTCAAGCTGCGGTCAAGGCTCTGCCGACGCCATGGTGCAGATCCAAACTAGTCATTTCCTGTGTGTAGGTAAAATTTCTCTGATCTGGTTTTCAGGATATAGGAACATAGAGGGAAATGAAAGTGTTGATGAGCTTGCAAGGAAGGGAACTGAATTGGTCTCAGAGATCTTATATCCGGTCATCGGCTTCCCCTGACTTTGCTTAAAGGGGAATTGCAAGACTTATTTCTAAAGAAATCTTTCAAAAATCATATGGCCTCAGTACAGTAGACGGAGGACTCAGAAAGTGCTGGGAACTCAACGCCATTCAATTTCCAAACTCGCAGCTGTGTTAACCTGTCATTGGATGATCAGCACACTCGAGGAGAAACTAGATTTGCTATTAAACCGCCATTGCAGAAGCTGTGATTAGGGTCACTGGGTGCTCCTTTCTTCGATGGCCTGGGGCAGTGCGCCAACTTAAATCCCATAAATTTTTTCCATTATACCAACAGCTCTCACAGTCTGGAGGTCTCATAATGGTACCAACACGGCGCTTTAGTGCCATTTGATCTCGATATTTGGTAGCAATATTTTTTATCGTCGTGATATTTATTTGAAGATATGGCTGAGATTTATCAGGTAGGCTGGATGATAATTTTCCATTATTGTCATGTAAACGTCATTGTCATTGAAACGAGCGAGGCTTCTGACAAGGCGATACACTATTGTGCGAGTTTTTCCCCTTCCTCATGGAAGGGGTACCTTAGAGAGTCGGCTCCTTTCATATGTTGATGACATTGGCAGCATAAGGAACTGCAACCGAGATGTTATCGCAGCATTTTCTGCTATCGAAAGAGAGTCAACTAGAGTGGGGCTGGCGTTTAACGGAGGTAAGACGAAGTTTATGTTGTCCGCTAGGACAGATACACGGTGATTTGGATCCAGAATCCCAGCAGACAAACCGCTAGATGAACCGACTATTCACGCTTGCTAATAGGTATTACTATGGTCTCAGTAAACAAATGTGTAGAAGAGACCTCTTCCGCTTGACAAAACTAACACTCTACAAGACGCTCATCTTGTCTGTGCTACTCTATGGCGCTGAAGCATGGGATGTGTCGCAGACTGATGCAACAGTTCTTGGGGTATTCGAGAGAAAAATACTTCGGAAAACCTTCGGTCCACTTCGTTTTGGCGATAACTACTGCCGCCGAATGAACTACGAGCTATATGAGCTCTACGACGATGTGGACATAATGAAGTGCGTCAGTATTCAGCGCTTGCGCTGGCTGGCCCACGTCGAGCGTATTGATGCAGAAGCTCCAGCAAAGAAGGTACTCAGATGGCAAGTTAGAGGACAACGTCGTAGGGGAAGACCATGCCTCCGATGGGAGGACCAAGTCAAGGGAACCCTATAATCGCTTGATGTAACAAATTGGGGAAAGCGCGCTTAAAGTAAAGACGCCTAGCGAGGCTTGTTATAATCGGCCTTAATCCGATAATGGATTCGGATCCTTGATCAGGCCATATAAGTGAGTACATATGGCATAAAAATAGCTGTTTGTTAGAAAATTACATTTTCTTCTTCTTCTTAATTGGCGCGCTAACCGCTTACGCGATTTTGACCGAGTTTAACAAAGCGCGCCAGTCGTTTTTTTCTCGTCCTAACCGGCGCCAATTGGACACACCAAGTGAAGCCAAGACCTTCTCCACCTAATCTTTCCAACGCAGAGGTGGCTTTCCTCTTCCTCTACTACCACCAGCTGGTACCGCATCGAATACTTTCAGAGCCGGAGCGTTTGTATCCATTCGGACGACATGACCCAGCCAACGTAGCCGCTGGATCTTTATTTGCTGCGCTATGTCTACGTCGTCGTAAAGCTCATACAGCTCATCGTTCCATCGTCTGCGATATTCGCCGTTGCCAACGTGCAAAGGTCCAAAAATCTACTTAGTCCTAAGTAGCACTTGTTGGCAAGAGATATTCTACGTTGCATTCCAAAGCTGACATTGTTATCGGTGTTAATGCTGGATTCTAAATAAACGAAGTTTTTTACAACCTCGAAATTATAACTGTCAACAGTGACGTGTGTGCCGGTACGCGAGTGCGCCGACTGTTTGTTTGATGACAGGAGGTACTTCGTTTTGTCCTCGTTCACCACCAGACCCATTCGCCTTGCCTCCTTATCCAGTTTGGTGAAGGCAGAACTAACAGCGCGGTTGTTAAGACCGATGATTTTCTTTATTTTAAGCTTATAATCCTACATCATCATCATCATCTTGCCGTTGCAGTCCGGGGCGGACCATTGCCTCCTCTACAATACGTCTCCTTTCTTCTCGCTCTATGTTGTGAGATTTTCGTCTTTCGTATATCATCTTCTACGTCTTGCAACCATCGTCTCCTTGGGCGGCCTCTCCTTCTTGGTCCTTCAGGGTTTGCTTCAAAAACTTTTTTGGTGTTCTTTCGCTGCTCATTCTTAAAAGGTGTCCACACCACCGTAATCTTTGGGACTTGATAAACCGTGTTACATTTCCTCGCGATTAATCCTACACCTCCTACAAAAATTTCTTGGTGTTTCCTACTATCTTACTACTTCTTGAACTATTAAGGCTTGTTGCGCTAATGCGAAGTCCATATCCAGATGCACCCGATCGACTTGAAATGCGTTCTAACCTCAGAGATACGTTATTTCAATCGCATGCGAAGTATAGAGGAAAAAACCAACGAAATGGAAATTGAATCATCTTGCACAATTCCGCTCTGCTGCTACAAGGATTACTTGAATTTTTACTAGGTAGGCGCACGTACGTAAATACGTGCATATTTACTTAAACAAAGCAACAAAATAAATAAACAAATGAAATACATGCATAATAATGTTTGCAATGCT
>NW_026562241.1:0-5000 GCF_027943255.1 Anastrepha obliqua
ACAGGGCCTCGGATATGAGTCCTGTATTGTTATTTTTCGTCACTACCTCCCCGAACTGGGAGTGGGTAATTTACGCGCCTGCTGCCTTCCTTAGATGTGGTAGCCGTTTCTCAGGCTCCCTCTCCGGAATCGAACCCTGATTCCCCGTTACCCGTTGCAACCATGGTAGTCCTAGATACTACCATCAAAAGTTGATAGGGCAGACATTTGAAAGATCTGTCGTCGGTACGGGACCATACGATCTGCAAGTTATCTAGAGTTCAACCAATTTAACGATCAAATGATCGCTTGGTTTTAGTCTAATAAAAGCACACGTTCCATAAGGTCCGTGTTTATATTGCATGTATTAGCTCTAGAATTACCACAGTTATCCAAGTAACTGTTAACGATCTATGGAACCATAACTGATATAATGAGCCTTTTGCGGTTTCACTTTTAATTTGTTTGTACTTAGACATGCATGGCTTAATCTTTGAGACAAGCATATAACTACTGGCAGGATCAACCAGAATAATATTTTTATTTATATATTTTTCTTTGTTTTTCATATTTGAAAATTTCATAAATTACGGTGTATATAAAAAGTAAAGGGGCGACCCCCCTTTAGCTTTTCTTATCAAAATTCAAAAACCGTTTTTTATGAAAAAGAATTTTCGTTCTCTATATTATATATTTTATATAAAAATATAAGAACGATATTTCTTCTTAATATTTGCCAATTTTCAAATAATTTATCATTCTTAATAACATTTTACTTTTTTTTCAAATGCATTTTTAATGTAATAATTTCATATATTACATAATTTTTCTCTTTGAATTGAAATTAATAATTTCATAATTCTATTTTTTAATCATAAATATATATGATTGAAAAAATTTTCTCCTCTTTTCCTTTGTTTAAAATTTAATTTTTCTTATAAATTTTTGTTTTTCTTATTTTTTTCTCTTCATCATCTGTTTAATTTCCTGTATTTATACAAGAAACAAACAGTTGAGGATAATTTCTATGTAATGCTAGTATAGAATATAAAATTTTGAATTCAAAAATTTATTTCTATTTAAACTAACTATAGAAAACCAGGAATAAAATACAATAACACCAATATGCCATAACATGTTAGTATAGAATATAGATTCTTCATATATGTATATATATTCGAAAATTTTTTCTATTTAAACTAACGTATGGAAAACCAGGAATAAAATCATAATATTACCAGTTTAATATGGCTCAAATTCGAGTTTCATATAGTTATGATTCGATTTATATGCTTCAATATCATTGGTTAGTTAACTTTTGATATTTTCATATTATATCACATGCCTTCACCGTGAGTGTTTTTTGCCATGCACACCTCACATTGTCAAAAATGTATGGGAAAAATTCATTTCAATACATTTCAGTTTGATTTGAAATGTCTTTATTATATATTTTAATGGCAATATGCCAAGGTTATATTCCATAAAATGTTAGTATAGAATATAGATTCTTCATATATGTATATATATTCGAGAATTTTTTTCTATTTAAACTAACGTATGGAAAACCAGGCATAAAATCACAATATTACCAGTTTAATATGGCTCAAATTCGAGTTTCATATAGTTATGATTCGATTTATATGCTTCAATATCATTGGTTAGTTAACTTTTGATATTTTCATATTATATCACATGCCTTCACCGTGAGTGTTTTTTGCCATGCACACCTCACATTGTCAAAAATGTATGGGAAAAATTCATTTCAATACATTTCAGTTTGATTTGAAATGTCTTTATTATATATTTTAGTGCCAATATGCCAAGGTTATATTCCATAACTCTCTATTTAAACTAACGTATGGAAAACCAGGCATAAAATCACAATATTACCAGTTTAATATGGCTTAAATTCGAGTTTCATATAGTTATGATTCGATTTATATGCTTCAATATCATTGGTTAGTTAACTTTTGATATTTTCATATTATTTCACATGCCTTCACCGTGAGTGTTTTTTGCCATGCACACCTCACATTGTCAAAAATGTATGGGAAAAATTCATTTCAATACATTTCAGTTTGATTTGAAATGTCTTTATTATATATTTTAATGGCAATATGCCAAGGTTATATTCCATAAAATGTTAGTATAGAATATAGATTCTTCATATATGTATATATATTCGAGAATTTTTTTCTATTTAAACTAACGTATGGAAAACCAGGCATAAAATCACAATATTACCAGTTTAATATGGCTCAAATTCGAGTTTCATATAGTTATGATTCGATTTATATGCTTCAATATCATTGGTTAGTTAACTTTTGATATTTTCATATTATATCACATGCCTTCACCGTGAGTGTTTTTTGCCATGCACACCTCACATTGTCAAAAATGTATGGGAAAAATTCATTTCAATACATTTCAGTTTGATTTGAAATGTCTTTATTATATATTTTAGTGCCAATATGCCAAGGTTATATTCCATAACATGTTAGTATAGCTAATATGAATTCTTCATATATGTATATATATTCGAAAATTTTTTCTATTTAAACTAACGTATGGAAAAAACCAGGCATAAAATCACAATATTACCAGTTTAATATGGCTTAAATTCGAGTTTCATATAGTTATGATTCGATTTATATGCTTCAATATCATTGGTTAGTTAACTTTTGATATTTTCATATTATTTCACATGCCTTCACCGTGAGTGTTTTTTGCCATGCACACCTCACATTGTCAAAAATGTATGGGAAAAATTCATTTCAATACATTTCAGTTTGATTTGAAATGTCTTTATTATATATTTTAATGGCAATATGCCAAGGTTATATTCCATAAAATGTTAGTATAGAATATAGATTCTTCATATATGTATATATATTCGAGAATTTTTTTCTATTTAAACTAACGTATGGAAAACCAGGCATAAAATCACAATATTACCAGTTTAATATGGCTCAAATTCGAGTTTCATATAGTTATGATTCGATTTATATGCTTCAATATCATTGGTTAGTTAACTTTTGATATTTTCATATTATATCACATGCCTTCACCGTGAGTGTTTTTTGCCATGCACACCTCACATTGTCAAAAATGTATGGGAAAAATTCATTTCAATACATTTCAGTTTGATTTGAAATGTCTTTATTATATATTTTAGTGCCAATATGCCAAGGTTATATTCCATAACTCTCTATTTAAACTAACGTATGGAAAACCAGGCATAAAATCACAATATTACCAGTTTAATATGGCTCAAATTCGAGTTTCATATAGTTATGATTCGATTTATATGCTTCAATATCATTGGTTAGTTAACTTTTGATATTTTCATATTATATCACATGCCTTCACCGTGAGTGTTTTTTGCCATGCACACCTCACATTGTCAAAAATGTATGGGAAAAATTCATTTCAATACATTTCAGTTTGATTTGAAATGTCTTTATTATATATTTTAGTGCCAATATGCCAAGGTTATATTCCATAACTTTCTATTTAAACTAACGTATGGAAAACCAGGCATAAAATCACAATATTACCAGTTTAATATGGCTTAAATTCGAGTTTCATATAGTTATGATTCGATTTATATGCTTCAATATCATTGGTTAGTTAACTTTTGATATTTTCATATTATATTTCACATGCCTTCACCGTGAGTGTTTTTTGCCATGCACACCTCACATTGTCAAAAATGTATGGGAAAAATTCATTTCAATACATTTCAGTTTGATTTGAAATGTCTTTATTATATATTTTAATGGCAATATGCCAAGGTTATATTCCATAAAATGTTAGTATAGAATATAGATTCTTCATATATGTATATATATTCGAGAATTTTTTTCTATTTAAACTAACGTATGGAAAACCAGGCATAAAATCACAATATTACCAGTTTAATATGGCTCAAATTCGAGTTTCATATAGTTATGATTCGATTTATATGTTTCAATATCATTGGTTAGTTAACTTTTGATATTTTCATATCATTTCACATGCCATCACCGTGGTGTTTTTTGCCATGCACACCTCACATTGTCAAAAATGTATGGGAAAAATTCATTTCAATACATTTCAGTTTGATTTGAAATGTCTTTATTATATATTTTAGTGCCAATATGCCAAGGTTATATTCCATAACTCTCTATTTAAACTAACGTATGGAAAACCAGGCATAAAATCACAATATTACCAGTTTAATATGGCTTAAATTCGAGTTTCATATAGTTATGATTCGATTTATATGTTTCAATATCATTGGTTAGTTAACTTTTGATATTTTCATATTATATCACATGCCTTCACCGTGAGTGTTTTTTGCCATGCACACCTCACATTGTCAAAAATGTATGGGAAAAATTCATTTCAATACATTTCAGTTTGATTTGAAATGTCTTTATTATATATTTTAGTGTCAATATGCCAAGGTTATATTCCATAACTCTCTATTTAAACTAACGTATGGAAAACCAGGCATAAAATCACAATATTACCAGTTTAATATGGCTCAAATTCGAGTTTCATATAGTTATGATTCGATTTATATGCTTCAATATCATTGGTTAGTTAACTTTTGATATTTTCATATTATATCACATGCCTTCACCGTGAGTGTTTTTTGCCATGCACACCTCACATTGTCAAAAATGTATGGGAAAAATTCATTTCAATACATTTCAGTTTGATTTGAAATGTCTTTATTATATATTTTAGTGCCAATATGCCAAGGTTATATTCCATAACTCTCTATTTAAACTAACGTATGGAAAACCAGGCATAAAATCACAATATTACCAGTTTAATATGGCTCAAATTCGAGTTTCATATAGTTATGATTCGATTTATATGCTTCAATATCATTGGTTAGTTAACTTTTGATATTTTCATATTATATCACATGCCTTCACCGTGAGTGTTTTTTGCCATGCACACCTCACATTGTCAAAAATGTATGGGAAAAATTCATTTCAATACATTTCAGTTTGATTTGAAATGTC
>NW_026562241.1:10000-12500 GCF_027943255.1 Anastrepha obliqua
AAGTGGCCCACTGGGCACATTATATCATAACCTCAACCTTCATATCAAGAAAGGTGAGGTTCTTACCCATTTAAAGTTTGAGAATAGGTTAAAATCGTTTCGACCCTAAGGCCTCTAATCATTCGCTTTACCAGATAAGATTATTTTATATAATTTTTAAATGCACCAGCTATCCTGAGGGAAACTTCGGAGGGAACCAGCTACTAGATGGTTCGATTGGTCTTTCGCCCCTATACTCAATTCTGACAATCGATTTGCACGTCAGAACTGTTTCGGTCTTCCATCAGGGTTTCCCCTGACTTCAACCTGATCAAGTATAGTTCACCATCTTTCGGGTCACAGCATATATGCTCAAGGTACGCTCCAGTTAGAGGTATAAATAATAATAAATTATCATTATACATAACTATATGGAACGCCCCGGGATTGAATTAATTGACTATTTATTAAAAAATAGACTAAAAATTAATCCCATTATATTTAAGTTAAGTTAATTATGCCATTAAGTTTAATATAACTCAATGACTTGCACATATGTTAGACTCCTTGGTCCGTGTTTCAAGACGGGTCCCGAAGGTATCCTGAATCTTTCGCATTGTTAATCATATAAATGCATACAAATAAATATTAATATCATAGATATTAAATTTTTTGTAAAATTCAAAAAATGAATTTTAGCATTATATATAATAAAATCTATCAACACTTTATCAAATCATTAGTATTTATTTTATGTTAATATGCTTAAAAAGCAAATTAATTTAAATAAACTTAATATCACCAATGATCTTTTGATAAATACTTTATTATGTTAATAGATTACAATGTCCTTATATGAAAAAAATGCACATTATTTTTTTAATTATTTAATGATGAATTTTTCATAATGGATATTCAGGTTCATCGGGCTTAACCTCTAAGCAGTTTCACGTACTATTTAACTCTCTATTCAGAGTTCTTTTCAACTTTCCCTCACGGTACTTGTTTACTATCGGTCTCATGGTTATATTTAGTTTTAGATGGAGTTTACCACCCACTTAGTGCTGCACTATCAAGCAACACGACTCTTTGGAAATATCTTTCTAGTAATCATTAACGTTATACGGGCCTGGCACCCTCTATGGGTAAATGGCCTCATTTAAGAAGGACTTAAATCGTTAATTTCTCATACTAGATATTAAGATATTCCATACACTGCATCTCACATTTGACATATAGACAAAGTGACTTAGTGCTGAACTATTTTCTTTTCGCTCGCCGCTACTAAGAAAATCCTTGTTAGTTTCTTTTCCTCCCCTCATTAATATGCTTAAATTCAGGGGGTAATCCCATATGAGTTGAGGTTGTTTTAATATTCTTTTTTTATCTTCTCACAATTTAATAAAAAAATTATATCATCTTTTCATCTCTATTTTTCTTTTCTCCTTTTATATATTGTAAATATATAAAAATAATAATAATGTAAAATGAGGCAATCCTAGAATAAAAAATTTAATTTTTATGCTAGACATTCCTCCTTTACATATATAAATTATTATTTTATATATATATATAAATAATATGAAAATTTTTTGTAAAGAATACTTAGATTCAATATTTTCATTATTTCATTTTATTTGAGAGGATTTTTTTTTTAAAGAATATATAATAAATAAAATTCATTATATATCTTTATTTTTTTTGCTATTAATATTATGAATTATTTAAAATCCAATAATATACACATTTGCTTAAATTCAATTATTTTTATAAAAGAATAAGCAACTTATTTAGCATAGTCTTACAACCCTCAACCATATGTAGTCCAAGCAGTACTTTAAAATTGAATTTAATGTACATAACAGCATGGACTGCGATATGCGTTCAAAATGTCGATGTTCATGTGTCCTGCAGTTCACACGATGACGCACAGTTTGCTGCGTTCTTCATCGACCCATGAGCCAAGTGATCCACCGCTTAGAGTATTTTTTTATTTATTTTTATTTATAACAAATGTCAATTTTTTTTTGCATATATTAATTGAAAGAGTAAAATTAAATAATATTAATAATATATAAATTGATTTTCTTTCAATAATATATATCAAATATATTTAACTCTAAACATTTTTATTAAGTTGCGAATGTCTTAGTTCAACAATAATACAGTGGTGGTATTTATTATGATTCAATTATTTTGTATTTTTTTAATCATTTTATGTATATATAATAATATAATAAATATATACCACTTTTGTTATTGTGAACAAATTAACTTATCATTCAATCAAATGAATAATAAGTACAACTTTTTATTTTCATGTTTAAAGGTTTTTAAAAGAAAAAAATAAGAAAAAACATTACAAAATGTACCATCATATATTATATTTAATATGATATAATTGATGGATCACAAATTGAATGAAAAAGAATAAAAAGAATTATGGATTCAAAATAATTATATAAATTTTTTTTTTTTTTTTCTTTTTTTTTTTTTTTTTCTTTTTGTTCGTTTGTTTGCT
>NW_026562241.1:15000-20000 GCF_027943255.1 Anastrepha obliqua
ATTTATACAAGAAACAAACAGTTGAGGATAATTTCTATGTAATGCTAGTATAGAATATAAAATTTTGAATTCAAAAATTTATTTCTATTTAAACTAACTATAGAAAACCAGGAATAAAATACAATAACACCAATATGCCATAACATGTTAGTATAGAATATAGATTCTTCATATATGTATATATATTCGAAAATTTTTTCTATTTAAACTAACGTATGGAAAACCAGGAATAAAATCATAATATTACCAGTTTAATATGGCTCAAATTCGAGTTTCATATAGTTATGATTCGATTTATATGTTTCAATATCATTGGTTAGTTAACTTTTGATATTTTCATATTATATCACATGCCTTCACCGTGAGTGTTTTTTGCCATGCACACCTCACATTGTCAAAAATGTATGGGAAAAATTCATTTCAATACATTTCAGTTTGATTTGAAATGTCTTTATTATATATTTTAGTGCCAATATGCCAAGGTTATATTCCATAAAATGTTAGTATAGAATATAGATTCTTCATATATGTATATATATTCGAGAATTTTTTTCTATTTAAACTAACGTATGGAAAACCAGGCATAAAATCACAATATTACCAGTTTAATATGGCTCAAATTCGAGTTTCATATAGTTATGATTCGATTTATATGTTTCAATATCATTGGTTAGTTAACTTTTGATATTTTCATATTATATCACATGCCTTCACCGTGAGTGTTTTTTGCCATGCACACCTCACATTGTCAAAAATGTATGGGAAAAATTCATTTCAATACATTTCAGTTTGATTTGAAATGTCTTTATTATATATTTTAGTGCCAATATGCCAAGGTTATATTCCATAACATGTTAGTATTAGAATATAGATTCTTCATATATGTATATTCGAAAATTTTTTCTATTTAAACTAACGTATGGAAAACCAGGCATAAAATCACAATATTACCAGTTTAATATGGCTCAAATTCGAGTTTCATATAGTTATGATTCGATTTATATGCTTCAATATCATTGGTTAGTTAACTTTTGATATTTTCATATTATTTCACATGCCTTCACCGTGAGTGTTTTTTGCCATGCACACCTCACATTGTCAAAAATGTATGGGAAAAATTCATTTCAATACATTTCAGTTTGATTTGAAATGTCTTTATTATATATTTTAGTGCCAATATGCCAAGGTTATATTCCATAACATGTTAGTATTAGAATATAGATTCTTCATATATGTATATATATTCGAAAATTTTTTCTATTTAAACTAACGTATGGAAAACCAGGCATAAAATCACAATATTACCAGTTTAATATGGCTCAAATTCGAGTTTCATATAGTTATGATTCGATTTATATGCTTCAATATCATTGGTTAGTTAACTTTTGATATTTTCATATTATATCACATGCCTTCACCGTGAGTGTTTTTTGCCATGCACACCTCACATTGTCAAAAATGTATGGGAAAAATTCATTTCAATACATTTCAGTTTGATTTGAAATGTCTTTATTATATATTTTAGTGCCAATATGCCAAGGTTATATTCCATAACTTTCTATTTAAACTAACGTATGGAAAACCAGGCATAAAATCACAATATTACCAGTTTAATATGGCTTAAATTCGAGTTTCATATAGTTATGATTCGATTTATATGCTTCAATATCATTGGTTAGTTAACTTTTCATATTTTCATATTATTTCACATGCCTTCACCGTGAGTGTTTTTTGCCATGCACACCTCACATTGTCAAAAATGTATGGGAAAAATTCATTTCAATACATTTCAGTTTGATTTGAAATGTCTTTATTATATATTTTAGTGCCAATATGCCAAGGTTATATTCCATAACTCTCTATTTAAACTAACGTATGGAAAACCAGGCATAAAATCACAATATTACCAGTTTAATATGGCTCAAATTCGAGTTTCATATAGTTATGATTCGATTTATATGCTTCAATATCATTGGTTAGTTAACTTTTGATATTTTCATATTATATCACATGCCTTCACCGTGAGTGTTTTTTGCCATGCACACCTCACATTGTCAAAAATGTATGGGAAAAATTCATTTCAATACATTTCAGTTTGATTTGAAATGTCTTTATTATATATTTTAGTGCCAATATGCCAAGGTTATATTCCATAACTTTCTATTTAAACTAACGTATGGAAAACCAGGCATAAAATCACAATATTACCAGTTTAATATGGCTTAAATTCGAGTTTCATATAGTTATGATTCGATTTATATGCTTCAATATCATTGGTTAGTTAACTTTTGATATTTTCATATTATATTTCACATGCCTTCACCGTGAGTGTTTTTTGCCATGCACACCTCACATTGTCAAAAATGTATGGGAAAAATTCATTTCAATACATTTCAGTTTGATTTGAAATGTCTTTATTATATATTTTAATGGCAATATGCCAAGGTTATATTCCATAAAATGTTAGTATAGAATATAGATTCTTCATATATGTATATATATTCGAGAATTTTTTTCTATTTAAACTAACGTATGGAAAACCAGGCATAAAATCACAATATTACCAGTTTAATATGGCTCAAATTCGAGTTTCATATAGTTATGATTCGATTTATATGCTTCAATATCATTGGTTAGTTAACTTTTGATATTTTCATATTATATCACATGCCTTCACCGTGAGTGTTTTTTGCCATGCACACCTCACATTGTCAAAAATGTATGGGAAAAATTCATTTCAATACATTTCAGTTTGATTTGAAATGTCTTTATTATATATTTTAGTGCCAATATGCCAAGGTTATATTCCATAACTTTCTATTTAAACTAACGTATGGAAAACCAGGCATAAAATCACAATATTACCAGTTTAATATGGCTTAAATTCGAGTTTCATATAGTTATGATTCGATTTATATGCTTCAATATCATTGGTTAGTTAACTTTTCATATTTTCATATTATTTCACATGCCTTCACCGTGAGTGTTTTTTGCCATGCACACCTCACATTGTCAAAAATGTATGGGAAAAATTCATTTCAATACATTTCAGTTTGATTTGAAATGTCTTTATTATATATTTTAGTGCCAATATGCCAAGGTTATATTCCATAACTCTCTATTTAAACTAACGTATGGAAAACCAGGCATAAAATCACAATATTACCAGTTTAATATGGCTTAAATTCGAGTTTCATATAGTTATGATTCGATTTATATGTTTCAATATCATTGGTTAGTTAACTTTTGATATTTTCATATTATATCACATGCCTTCACCGTGAGTGTTTTTTGCCATGCACACCTCACATTGTCAAAAATGTATGGGAAAAATTCATTTCAATACATTTCAGTTTGATTTGAAATGTCTTTATTATATATTTTAGTGTCAATATGCCAAGGTTATATTCCATAACTCTCTATTTAAACTAACGTATGGAAAACCAGGCATAAAATCACAATATTACCAGTTTAATATGGCTCAAATTCGAGTTTCATATAGTTATGATTCGATTTATATGCTTCAATATCATTGGTTAGTTAACTTTTGATATTTTCATATTATATCACATGCCTTCACCGTGAGTGTTTTTTGCCATGCACACCTCACATTGTCAAAAATGTATGGGAAAAATTCATTTCAATACATTTCAGTTTGATTTGAAATGTCTTTATTATATATTTTAGTGCCAATATGCCAAGGTTATATTCCATAACTCTCTATTTAAACTAACGTATGGAAAACCAGGCATAAAATCACAATATTACCAGTTTAATATGGCTCAAATTCGAGTTTCATATAGTTATGATTCGATTTATATGCTTCAATATCATTGGTTAGTTAACTTTTGATATTTTCATATTATATCACATGCCTTCACCGTGAGTGTTTTTTGCCATGCACACCTCACATTGTCAAAAATGTATGGGAAAAATTCATTTCAATACATTTCAGTTTGATTTGAAATGTCTTTATTATATATTTTAGTGCCAATATGCCAAGGTTATATTCCATAACTTTCTATTTAAACTAACGTATGGAAAACCAGGCATAAAATCACAATATTACCAGTTTAATATGGCTTAAATTCGAGTTTCATATAGTTATGATTCGATTTATATGCTTCAATATCATTGGTTAGTTAACTTTTGATATTTTCATATTATATTTCACATGCCTTCACCGTGAGTGTTTTTTGCCATGCACACCTCACATTGTCAAAAATGTATGGGAAAAATTCATTTCAATACATTTCAGTTTGATTTGAAATGTCTTTATTATATATTTTAATGGCAATATGCCAAGGTTATATTCCATAAAATGTTAGTATAGAATATAGATTCTTCATATATGTATATATATTCGAGAATTTTTTTCTATTTAAACTAACGTATGGAAAACCAGGCATAAAATCACAATATTACCAGTTTAATATGGCTCAAATTCGAGTTTCATATAGTTATGATTCGATTTATATGTTTCAATATCATTGGTTAGTTAACTTTTGATATTTTCATATCATTTCACATGCCATCACCGTGGTGTTTTTTGCCATGCACACCTCACATTGTCAAAAATGTATGGGAAAAATTCATTTCAATACATTTCAGTTTGATTTGAAATGTCTTTATTATATATTTTAGTGCCAATATGCCAAGGTTATATTCCATAACATGTTAGTATAGCTAATATGAATTCTTCATATATGTATATATATTCGAAAATTTTTTCTATTTAAACTAACGTATGGAAAAAACCAGGCATAAAATCACAATATTACCAGTTTAATATGGCTTAAATTCGAGTTTCATATAGTTATGATTCGATTTATATGTTTCAATATCATTGGTTAGTTAACTTTTGATATTTTCATATCATTTCACATGCCTTCACCGTGGTGTTTTTTGCCATGCACACCTCACATTGTCAAAAATGTATGGGAAAAATTCATTTCAATACATTTCAGTTTGATTTGAAATGTCTTTATTATATATTTTAG
>NW_026562241.1:30000-32500 GCF_027943255.1 Anastrepha obliqua
CGTGAGTGTTTTTTGCCATGCACACCTCACATTGTCAAAAATGTATGGGAAAAATTCATTTCAATACATTTCAGTTTGATTTGAAATGTCTTTATTATATATTTTAATGGCAATATGCCAAGGTTATATTCCATAAAATGTTAGTATAGAATATAGATTCTTCATATATGTATATATATTCGAGAATTTTTTTCTATTTAAACTAACGTATGGAAAACCAGGCATAAAATCACAATATTACCAGTTTAATATGGCTCAAATTCGAGTTTCATATAGTTATGATTCGATTTATATGCTTCAATATCATTGGTTAGTTAACTTTTGATATTTTCATATTATTTCACATGCCTTCACCGTGAGTGTTTTTTGCCATGCACACCTCACATTGTCAAAAATGTATGGGAAAAATTCATTTCAATACATTTCAGTTTGATTTGAAATGTCTTTATTATATATTTTAGTGCCAATATGCCAAGGTTATATTCCATAACATGTTAGTATAGCTAATATGAATTCTTCATATATGTATATATATTCGAAAATTTTTTCTATTTAAACTAACGTATGGAAAAAACCAGGCATAAAATCACAATATTACCAGTTTAATATGGCTTAAATTCGAGTTTCATATAGTTATGATTCGATTTATATGCTTCAATATCATTGGTTAGTTAACTTTTGATATTTTCATATTATTTCACATGCCTTCACCGTGAGTGTTTTTTGCCATGCACACCTCACATTGTCAAAAATGTATGGGAAAAATTCATTTCAATACATTTCAGTTTGATTTGAAATGTCTTTATTATATATTTTAATGGCAATATGCCAAGGTTATATTCCATAAAATGTTAGTATAGAATATAGATTCTTCATATATGTATATATATTCGAGAATTTTTTTCTATTTAAACTAACGTATGGAAAACCAGGCATAAAATCACAATATTACCAGTTTAATATGGCTCAAATTCGAGTTTCATATAGTTATGATTCGATTTATATGCTTCAATATCATTGGTTAGTTAACTTTTGATATTTTCATATTATATCACATGCCTTCACCGTGAGTGTTTTTTGCCATGCACACCTCACATTGTCAAAAATGTATGGGAAAAATTCATTTCAATACATTTCAGTTTGATTTGAAATGTCTTTATTATATATTTTAGTGCCAATATGCCAAGGTTATATTCCATAACTCTCTATTTAAACTAACGTATGGAAAACCAGGCATAAAATCACAATATTACCAGTTTAATATGGCTTAAATTCGAGTTTCATATAGTTATGATTCGATTTATATGCTTCAATATCATTGGTTAGTTAACTTTTGATATTTTCATATTATTTCACATGCCTTCACCGTGAGTGTTTTTTGCCATGCACACCTCACATTGTCAAAAATGTATGGGAAAAATTCATTTCAATACATTTCAGTTTGATTTGAAATGTCTTTATTATATATTTTAGTGCCAATATGCCAAGGTTATATTCCATAACTCTCTATTTAAACTAACGTATGGAAAACCAGGCATAAAATCACAATATTACCAGTTTAATATGGCTTAAATTCGAGTTTCATATAGTTATGATTCGATTTATATGCTTCAATATCATTGGTTAGTTAACTTTTGATATTTTCATATTATTTCACATGCCTTCACCGTGAGTGTTTTTTGCCATGCACACCTCACATTGTCAAAAATGTATGGGAAAAATTCATTTCAATACATTTCAGTTTGATTTGAAATGTCTTTATTATATATTTTAATGGCAATATGCCAAGGTTATATTCCATAAAATGTTAGTATAGAATATAGATTCTTCATATATGTATATATATTCGAGAATTTTTTTCTATTTAAACTAACGTATGGAAAACCAGGCATAAAATCACAATATTACCAGTTTAATATGGCTCAAATTCGAGTTTCATATAGTTATGATTCGATTTATATGCTTCAATATCATTGGTTAGTTAACTTTTGATATTTTCATATTATATCACATGCCTTCACCGTGAGTGTTTTTTGCCATGCACACCTCACATTGTCAAAAATGTATGGGAAAAATTCATTTCAATACATTTCAGTTTGATTTGAAATGTCTTTATTATATATTTTAGTGCCAATATGCCAAGGTTATATTCCATAACTCTCTATTTAAACTAACGTATGGAAAACCAGGCATAAAATCACAATATTACCAGTTTAATATGGCTTAAATTCGAGTTTCATATAGTTATGATTCGATTTATATGCTTCAATATCATTGGTTAGTTAACTTTTGATATTTTCATATTATTTCACATGCCTTCACCGTGAGTGTTTTTTGCCATGCACACCTCACATTGTCAAAAATGTATGGGAAAAATTCATTTCAATACATTTCAGTTTGATTTGAAATGTCTTTATTATATATTTTAGTGCCAATATGCCAAGGTTATATTCCATAACTCTCTATTTAAACTAACGTATGGAAAACCAGGCATAAAATC
>NW_026562241.1:37500-40000 GCF_027943255.1 Anastrepha obliqua
GCACGTCAGAACTGTTTCGGTCTTCCATCAGGGTTTCCCCTGACTTCAACCTGATCAAGTATAGTTCACCATCTTTCGGGTCACAGCATATATGCTCAAGGTACGCTCCAGTTAGAGGTATAAATAATAATAAATTATCATTATACATAACTATATGGAACGCCCCGGGATTGAATTAATTGACTATTTATTAAAAAATAGACTAAAAATTAATCCCATTATATTTAAGTTAAGTTAATTATGCCATTAAGTTTAATATAACTCAATGACTTGCACATATGTTAGACTCCTTGGTCCGTGTTTCAAGACGGGTCCCGAAGGTATCCTGAATCTTTCGCATTGTTAATCATATAAATGCATACAAATAAATATTAATATCATAGATATTAAATTTTTTGTAAAATTCAAAAAATGAATTTTAGCATTATATATAATAAAATCTATCAACACTTTATCAAATCATTAGTATTTATTTTATGTTAATATGCTTAAAAAGCAAATTAATTTAAATAAACTTAATATCACCAATGATCTTTTGATAAATACTTTATTATGTTAATAGATTACAATGTCCTTATATGAAAAAAATGCACATTATTTTTTTAATTATTTAATGATGAATTTTTCATAATGGATATTCAGGTTCATCGGGCTTAACCTCTAAGCAGTTTCACGTACTATTTAACTCTCTATTCAGAGTTCTTTTCAACTTTCCCTCACGGTACTTGTTTACTATCGGTCTCATGGTTATATTTAGTTTTAGATGGAGTTTACCACCCACTTAGTGCTGCACTATCAAGCAACACGACTCTTTGGAAATATCTTTCTAGTAATCATTAACGTTATACGGGCCTGGCACCCTCTATGGGTAAATGGCCTCATTTAAGAAGGACTTAAATCGTTAATTTCTCATACTAGATATTAAGATATTCCATACACTGCATCTCACATTTGACATATAGACAAAGTGACTTAGTGCTGAACTATTTTCTTTTCGCTCGCCGCTACTAAGAAAATCCTTGTTAGTTTCTTTTCCTCCCCTCATTAATATGCTTAAATTCAGGGGGTAATCCCATATGAGTTGAGGTTGTTTTAATATTCTTTTTTTATCTTCTCACAATTTAATAAAAAAATTATATCATCTTTTCATCTCTATTTTTCTTTTCTCCTTTTATATATTGTAAATATATAAAAATAATAATAATGTAAAATGAGGCAATCCTAGAATAAAAAATTTAATTTTTATGCTAGACATTCCTCCTTTTAATTACATATATAAATTATTATTTTATATATATATATAAATAATATGAAAATTTTTTGTAAAGAATACTTAGATTCAATATTTTCATCATTTCATTTTATTTGAGAGGATTTTTTTTTTAAAGAATATATAATAAATAAAATTCATTATATATCTTTATTTTTTTTGCTATTAATATTATGAATTATTTAAAATCCAATAATATACACATTTGCTTAAATTCAATTATTTTTATAAAAGAATAAGCAACTTATTTAGCATAGTCTTACAACCCTCAACCATATGTAGTCCAAGCAGTACTTTAAAATTGAATTTAATGTACATAACAGCATGGACTGCGATATGCGTTCAAAATGTCGATGTTCATGTGTCCTGCAGTTCACACGATGACGCACAGTTTGCTGCGTTCTTCATCGACCCATGAGCCAAGTGATCCACCGCTTAGAGTATTTTTTTATTTATTTTTATTTATAACAAATGTCAATTTTTTTTTGCATATATTAATTGAAAGAGTAAAATTAAATAATATTAATAATATATAAATTGATTTTCTTTCAATAATATATATCAAATATATTTAACTCTAAACATTTTTATTAAGTTGCGAATGTCTTAGTTCAACAATAATACAGTGGTGGTATTTATTATGATTCAATTATTTTGTATTTTTTTAATCATTTTATGTATATATAATAATATAATAAATATATACCACTTTTGTTATTGTGAACAAATTAACTTATCATTCAATCAAATGAATAATAAGTACACACTTTTTATTTTCATGTTTAAAGGTTTTTAAAAGAAAAAAATAAGAAAAAACATTACAAAATGTACCATCATATATTATATTTAATATGATATAATTGATGGATCACAAATTGAATGAAAAAGAATAAAAAGAATTATGGATTCAAAATAATTATATAAATTTTTTTTTTTTTTCTTTTTTTTTTTTTTTTTTTTTTTCTTTTTGTTCGTTTGTTTGCTTGTCTGTTTGTTTGTTTGTTTGTTTGTTTTTCTTACGGATATGGAACACAATAATGATCCTTCCGCAGGTTCACCTACGGAAACCTTGTTACGACTTTTACTTCCTCTAAATAATCAAGTTCGGTCAACTTTTGCGAAACAACCGTGACACACGAGGCGTCACAGTGATCACGTCCGGAGACCTCACTAAATAATTCAATCGGTAGTAGCGACGGGCGGTATGTACAAAGGGCAGGGACTTAATCA
>NW_026562241.1:42500-45000 GCF_027943255.1 Anastrepha obliqua
CCAGTTTAATATGGCTCAAATTCGAGTTTCATATAGTTATGATTCGATTTATATGCTTCAATATCATTGGTTAGTTAACTTTTGATATTTTCATATTATATCACATGCCTTCACCGTGAGTGTTTTTTGCCATGCACACCTCACATTGTCAAAAATGTATGGGAAAAATTCATTTCAATACATTTCAGTTTGATTTGAAATGTCTTTATTATATATTTTAGTGCCAATATGCCAAGGTTATATTCCATAACTCTCTATTTAAACTAACGTATGGAAAACCAGGCATAAAATCACAATATTACCAGTTTAATATGGCTCAAATTCGAGTTTCATATAGTTATGATTCGATTTATATGCTTCAATATCATTGGTTAGTTAACTTTTGATATTTTCATATTATATCACATGCCTTCACCGTGAGTGTTTTTTGCCATGCACACCTCACATTGTCAAAAATGTATGGGAAAAATTCATTTCAATACATTTCAGTTTGATTTGAAATGTCTTTATTATATATTTTAGTGCCAATATGCCAAGGTTATATTCCATAACTCTCTATTTAAACTAACGTATGGAAAACCAGGCATAAAATCACAATATTACCAGTTTAATATGGCTCAAATTCGAGTTTCATATAGTTATGATTCGATTTATATGCTTCAATATCATTGGTTAGTTAACTTTTGATATTTTCATATTATATCACATGCCTTCACCGTGAGTGTTTTTTGCCATGCACACCTCACATTGTCAAAAATGTATGGGAAAAATTCATTTCAATACATTTCAGTTTGATTTGAAATGTCTTTATTATATATTTTAGTGCCAATATGCCAAGGTTATATTCCATAACTCTCTATTTAAACTAACGTATGGAAAACCAGGCATAAAATCACAATATTACCAGTTTAATATGGCTCAAATTCGAGTTTCATATAGTTATGATTCGATTTATATGCTTCAATATCATTGGTTAGTTAACTTTTGATATTTTCATATTATATCACATGCCTTCACCGTGAGTGTTTTTTGCCATGCACACCTCACATTGTCAAAAATGTATGGGAAAAATTCATTTCAATACATTTCAGTTTGATTTGAAATGTCTTTATTATATATTTTAATGGCAATATGCCAAGGTTATATTCCATAAAATGTTAGTATAGAATATAGATTCTTCATATATGTATATATATTCGAGAATTTTTTTCTATTTAAACTAACGTATGGAAAACCAGGCATAAAATCACAATATTACCAGTTTAATATGGCTCAAATTCGAGTTTCATATAGTTATGATTCGATTTATATGTTTCAATATCATTGGTTAGTTAACTTTTGATATTTTCATATTATATCACATGCCTTCACCGTGAGTGTTTTTTGCCATGCACACCTCACATTGTCAAAAATGTATGGGAAAAATTCATTTCAATACATTTCAGTTTGATTTGAAATGTCTTTATTATATATTTTAGTGCCAATATGCCAAGGTTATATTCCATAACATGTTAGTATTAGAATATAGATTCTTCATATATGTATATATATTCGAAAATTTTTTCTATTTAAACTAACGTATGGAAAACCAGGCATAAAATCACAATATTACCAGTTTAATATGGCTTAAATTCGAGTTTCATATAGTTATGATTCGATTTATATGCTTCAATATCATTGGTTAGTTAACTTTTGATATTTTCATATTATTTCACATGCCTTCACCGTGAGTGTTTTTTGCCATGCACACCTCACATTGTCAAAAATGTATGGGAAAAATTCATTTCAATACATTTCAGTTTGATTTGAAATGTCTTTATTATATATTTTAGTGCCAATATGCCAAGGTTATATTCCATAACATGTTAGTATTAGAATATAGATTCTTCATATATGTATATATATTCGAAAATTTTTTCTATTTAAACTAACGTATGGAAAACCAGGCATAAAATCACAATATTACCAGTTTAATATGGCTTAAATTCGAGTTTCATATAGTTATGATTCGATTTATATGCTTCAATATCATTGGTTAGTTAACTTTTGATATTTTCATATTATTTCACATGCCTTCACCGTGAGTGTTTTTTGCCATGCACACCTCACATTGTCAAAAATGTATGGGAAAAATTCATTTCAATACATTTCAGTTTGATTTGAAATGTCTTTATTATATATTTTAGTGCCAATATGCCAAGGTTATATTCCATAACATGTTAGTATTAGAATATAGATTCTTCATATATGTATATATATTCGAAAATTTTTTCTATTTAAACTAACGTATGGAAAACCAGGCATAAAATCACAATATTACCAGTTTAATATGGCTTAAATTCGAGTTTCATATAGTTATGATTCGATTTATATGCTTCAATATCATTGGTTAGTTAACTTTTGATATTTTCATATTATATCACATGCCTTCACCGTGAGTGTTTTTTGCCATGCACACCTCACATTGTCAAAAATGTATGGGAAAAATTCATTTCAATAC
>NW_026562241.1:50000-52500 GCF_027943255.1 Anastrepha obliqua
CCAACGCCTTTCATGGTATCTGCATGAGTTGTTAATTTAGGCACCGTAACATTACGTTTGGTTCATCCCACAGCGCCAGTTCTGCTTACCAAAAGTGGCCCACTGGGCACATTATATCATAACCTCAACCTTCATATCAAGAAAGGTGAGGTTCTTACCCATTTAAAGTTTGAGAATAGGTTAAAATCGTTTCGACCCTAAGGCCTCTAATCATTCGCTTTACCAGATAAGATTATTTTATATAATTTTTAAATGCACCAGCTATCCTGAGGGAAACTTCGGAGGGAACCAGCTACTAGATGGTTCGATTGGTCTTTCGCCCCTATACTCAATTCTGACAATCGATTTGCACGTCAGAACTGTTTCGGTCTTCCATCAGGGTTTCCCCTGACTTCAACCTGATCAAGTATAGTTCACCATCTTTCGGGTCACAGCATATATGCTCAAGGTACGCTCCAGTTAGAGGTATAAATAATAATAAATTATCATTATACATAACTATATGGAACGCCCCGGGATTGAATTAATTGACTATTTATTAAAAAATAGACTAAAAATTAATCCCATTATATTTAAGTTAAGTTAATTATGCCATTAAGTTTAATATAACTCAATGACTTGCACATATGTTAGACTCCTTGGTCCGTGTTTCAAGACGGGTCCCGAAGGTATCCTGAATCTTTCGCATTGTTAATCATATAAATGCATACAAATAAATATTAATATCATAGATATTAAATTTTTTGTAAAATTCAAAAAATGAATTTTAGCATTATATATAATAAAATCTATCAACACTTTATCAAATCATTAGTATTTATTTTATGTTAATATGCTTAAAAAGCAAATTAATTTAAATAAACTTAATATCACCAATGATCTTTTGATAAATACTTTATTATGTTAATAGATTACAATGTCCTTATATGAAAAAAATGCACATTATTTTTTTAATTATTTAATGATGAATTTTTCATAATGGATATTCAGGTTCATCGGGCTTAACCTCTAAGCAGTTTCACGTACTATTTAACTCTCTATTCAGAGTTCTTTTCAACTTTCCCTCACGGTACTTGTTTACTATCGGTCTCATGGTTATATTTAGTTTTAGATGGAGTTTACCACCCACTTAGTGCTGCACTATCAAGCAACACGACTCTTTGGAAATATCTTTCTAGTAATCATTAACGTTATACGGGCCTGGCACCCTCTATGGGTAAATGGCCTCATTTAAGAAGGACTTAAATCGTTAATTTCTCATACTAGATATTAAGATATTCCATACACTGCATCTCACATTTGACATATAGACAAAGTGACTTAGTGCTGAACTATTTTCTTTTCGCTCGCCGCTACTAAGAAAATCCTTGTTAGTTTCTTTTCCTCCCCTCATTAATATGCTTAAATTCAGGGGGTAATCCCATATGAGTTGAGGTTGTTTTAATATTCTTTTTTTATCTTCTCACAATTTAATAAAAAAATTATATCATCTTTTCATCTCTATTTTTCTTTTCTCCTTTTATATATTGTAAATATATAAAAATAATAATAATGTAAAATGAGGCAATCCTAGAATAAAAAATTTAATTTTTATGCTAGACATTCCTCCTTTTAATTACATATATAAATTATTATTTTATATATATATATAAATAATATGAAAATTTTTTGTAAAGAATACTTAGATTCAATATTTTCATCATTTCATTTTATTTGAGAGGATTTTTTTTTTAAAGAATATATAATAAATAAAATTCATTATATATCTTTATTTTTTTTGCTATTAATATTATGAATTATTTAAAATCCAATAATATACACATTTGCTTAAATTCAATTATTTTTATAAAAGAATAAGCAACTTATTTAGCATAGTCTTACAACCCTCAACCATATGTAGTCCAAGCAGTACTTTAAAATTGAATTTAATGTACATAACAGCATGGACTGCGATATGCGTTCAAAATGTCGATGTTCATGTGTCCTGCAGTTCACACGATGACGCACAGTTTGCTGCGTTCTTCATCGACCCATGAGCCAAGTGATCCACCGCTTAGAGTATTTTTTTATTTATTTTTATTTATAACAAATGTCAATTTTTTTTTGCATATATTAATTGAAAGAGTAAAATTAAATAATATTAATAATATATAAATTGATTTTCTTTCAATAATATATATCAAATATATTTAACTCTAAACATTTTTATTAAGTTGCGAATGTCTTAGTTCAACAATAATACAGTGGTGGTATTTATTATGATTCAATTATTTTGTATTTTTTTAATCATTTTATGTATATATAATAATATAATAAATATATACCACTTTTGTTATTGTGAACAAATTAACTTATCATTCAATCAAATGAATAATAAGTACAACTTTTTATTTTCATGTTTAAAGGTTTTTAAAAGAAAAAAATAAGAAAAAACATTACAAAATGTACCATCATATATTATATTTAATATGATATAATTGATGGATCACAAATTGAATGA
>NW_026562241.1:55000-57500 GCF_027943255.1 Anastrepha obliqua
TGAAAAAATTTTCTCCTCTTTTCCTTTGTTTAAAATTTAATTTTTCTTATAAATTTTTGTTTTTCTTATTTTTTTCTCTTCATCATCTGTTTAATTTCCTGTATTTATACAAGAAACAAACAGTTGAGGATAATTTCTATGTAATGCTAGTATAGAATATAAAATTTTGAATTCAAAAATTTATTTCTATTTAAACTAACTATAGAAAACCAGGAATAAAATACAATAACACCAATATGCCATAACATGTTAGTATAGAATATAGATTCTTCATATATGTATATATATTCGAAAATTTTTTCTATTTAAACTAACGTATGGAAAACCAGGAATAAAATCATAATATTACCAGTTTAATATGGCTCAAATTCGAGTTTCATATAGTTATGATTCGATTTATATGCTTCAATATCATTGGTTAGTTAACTTTTGATATTTTCATATTATATCACATGCCTTCACCGTGAGTGTTTTTTGCCATGCACACCTCACATTGTCAAAAATGTATGGGAAAAATTCATTTCAATACATTTCAGTTTGATTTGAAATGTCTTTATTATATATTTTAGTGCCAATATGCCAAGGTTATATTCCATAACTCTCTATTTAAACTAACGTATGGAAAACCAGGCATAAAATCACAATATTACCAGTTTAATATGGCTCAAATTCGAGTTTCATATAGTTATGATTCGATTTATATGCTTCAATATCATTGGTTAGTTAACTTTTGATATTTTCATATTATATCACATGCCTTCACCGTGAGTGTTTTTTGCCATGCACACCTCACATTGTCAAAAATGTATGGGAAAAATTCATTTCAATACATTTCAGTTTGATTTGAAATGTCTTTATTATATATTTTAATGGCAATATGCCAAGGTTATATTCCATAAAATGTTAGTATAGAATATAGATTCTTCATATATGTATATATATTCGAGAATTTTTTTCTATTTAAACTAACGTATGGAAAACCAGGCATAAAATCACAATATTACCAGTTTAATATGGCTCAAATTCGAGTTTCATATAGTTATGATTCGATTTATATGTTTCAATATCATTGGTTAGTTAACTTTTGATATTTTCATATTATATCACATGCCTTCACCGTGAGTGTTTTTTGCCATGCACACCTCACATTGTCAAAAATGTATGGGAAAAATTCATTTCAATACATTTCAGTTTGATTTGAAATGTCTTTATTATATATTTTAGTGCCAATATGCCAAGGTTATATTCCATAACATGTTAGTATTAGAATATAGATTCTTCATATATGTATATATATTCGAAAATTTTTTCTATTTAAACTAACGTATGGAAAACCAGGCATAAAATCACAATATTACCAGTTTAATATGGCTTAAATTCGAGTTTCATATAGTTATGATTCGATTTATATGCTTCAATATCATTGGTTAGTTAACTTTTGATATTTTCATATTATTTCACATGCCTTCACCGTGAGTGTTTTTTGCCATGCACACCTCACATTGTCAAAAATGTATGGGAAAAATTCATTTCAATACATTTCAGTTTGATTTGAAATGTCTTTATTATATATTTTAGTGCCAATATGCCAAGGTTATATTCCATAACATGTTAGTATTAGAATATAGATTCTTCATATATGTATATATATTCGAAAATTTTTTCTATTTAAACTAACGTATGGAAAACCAGGCATAAAATCACAATATTACCAGTTTAATATGGCTTAAATTCGAGTTTCATATAGTTATGATTCGATTTATATGCTTCAATATCATTGGTTAGTTAACTTTTGATATTTTCATATTATTTCACATGCCTTCACCGTGAGTGTTTTTTGCCATGCACACCTCACATTGTCAAAAATGTATGGGAAAAATTCATTTCAATACATTTCAGTTTGATTTGAAATGTCTTTATTATATATTTTAGTGCCAATATGCCAAGGTTATATTCCATAACATGTTAGTATTAGAATATAGATTCTTCATATATGTATATATATTCGAAAATTTTTTCTATTTAAACTAACGTATGGAAAACCAGGCATAAAATCACAATATTACCAGTTTAATATGGCTTAAATTCGAGTTTCATATAGTTATGATTCGATTTATATGCTTCAATATCATTGGTTAGTTAACTTTTGATATTTTCATATTATATCACATGCCTTCACCGTGAGTGTTTTTTGCCATGCACACCTCACATTGTCAAAAATGTATGGGAAAAATTCATTTCAATACATTTCAGTTTGATTTGAAATGTCTTTATTATATATTTTAGTGCCAATATGCCAAGGTTATATTCCATAACTCTCTATTTAAACTAACGTATGGAAAACCAGGCATAAAATCACAATATTACCAGTTTAATATGGCTTAAATTCGAGTTTCATATAGTTATGCTTCGATTTATATGCTTCAATATCATTGGTTAGTTAACTTTTGATATTTTCATATTATTTCACATGCCTTCACCGTGAGTGTTTTTTGCCATG
>NW_026562241.1:62500-65000 GCF_027943255.1 Anastrepha obliqua
GAGGGAAACTTCGGAGGGAACCAGCTACTAGATGGTTCGATTGGTCTTTCGCCCCTATACTCAATTCTGACAATCGATTTGCACGTCAGAACTGTTTCGGTCTTCCATCAGGGTTTCCCCTGACTTCAACCTGATCAAGTATAGTTCACCATCTTTCGGGTCACAGCATATATGCTCAAGGTACGCTCCAGTTAGAGGTATAAATAATAATAAATTATCATTATACATAACTATATGGAACGCCCCGGGATTGAATTAATTGACTATTTATTAAAAAATAGACTAAAAATTAATCCCATTATATTTAAGTTAAGTTAATTATGCCATTAAGTTTAATATAACTCAATGACTTGCACATATGTTAGACTCCTTGGTCCGTGTTTCAAGACGGGTCCCGAAGGTATCCTGAATCTTTCGCATTGTTAATCATATAAATGCATACAAATAAATATTAATATCATAGATATTAAATTTTTTGTAAAATTCAAAAAATGAATTTTAGCATTATATATAATAAAATCTATCAACACTTTATCAAATCATTAGTATTTATTTTATGTTAATATGCTTAAAAAGCAAATTAATTTAAATAAACTTAATATCACCAATGATCTTTTGATAAATACTTTATTATGTTAATAGATTACAATGTCCTTATATGAAAAAAATGCACATTATTTTTTTAATTATTTAATGATGAATTTTTCATAATGGATATTCAGGTTCATCGGGCTTAACCTCTAAGCAGTTTCACGTACTATTTAACTCTCTATTCAGAGTTCTTTTCAACTTTCCCTCACGGTACTTGTTTACTATCGGTCTCATGGTTATATTTAGTTTTAGATGGAGTTTACCACCCACTTAGTGCTGCACTATCAAGCAACACGACTCTTTGGAAATATCTTTCTAGTAATCATTAACGTTATACGGGCCTGGCACCCTCTATGGGTAAATGGCCTCATTTAAGAAGGACTTAAATCGTTAATTTCTCATACTAGATATTAAGATATTCCATACACTGCATCTCACATTTGACATATAGACAAAGTGACTTAGTGCTGAACTATTTTCTTTTCGCTCGCCGCTACTAAGAAAATCCTTGTTAGTTTCTTTTCCTCCCCTCATTAATATGCTTAAATTCAGGGGGTAATCCCATATGAGTTGAGGTTGTTTTAATATTCTTTTTTTATCTTCTCACAATTTAATAAAAAAATTATATCATCTTTTCATCTCTATTTTTCTTTTCTCCTTTTATATATTGTAAATATATAAAAATAATAATAATGTAAAATGAGGCAATCCTAGAATAAAAAATTTAATTTTTATGCTAGACATTCCTCCTTTTAATTACATATATAAATTATTATTTTATATATATATATAAATAATATGAAAATTTTTTGTAAAGAATACTTAGATTCAATATTTTCATCATTTCATTTTATTTGAGAGGATTTTTTTTTTAAAGAATATATAATAAATAAAATTCATTATATATCTTTATTTTTTTTGCTATTAATATTATGAATTATTTAAAATCCAATAATATACACATTTGCTTAAATTCAATTATTTTTATAAAAGAATAAGCAACTTATTTAGCATAGTCTTACAACCCTCAACCATATGTAGTCCAAGCAGTACTTTAAAATTGAATTTAATGTACATAACAGCATGGACTGCGATATGCGTTCAAAATGTCGATGTTCATGTGTCCTGCAGTTCACACGATGACGCACAGTTTGCTGCGTTCTTCATCGACCCATGAGCCAAGTGATCCACCGCTTAGAGTATTTTTTTATTTATTTTTATTTATAACAAATGTCAATTTTTTTTTGCATATATTAATTGAAAGAGTAAAATTAAATAATATTAATAATATATAAATTGATTTTCTTTCAATAATATATATCAAATATATTTAACTCTAAACATTTTTATTAAGTTGCGAATGTCTTAGTTCAACAATAATACAGTGGTGGTATTTATTATGATTCAATTATTTTGTATTTTTTTAATCATTTTATGTATATATAATAATATAATAAATATATACCACTTTTGTTATTGTGAACAAATTAACTTATCATTCAATCAAATGAATAATAAGTACAACTTTTTATTTTCATGTTTAAAGGTTTTTAAAAGAAAAAAATAAGAAAAAACATTACAAAATGTACCATCATATATTATATTTAATATGATATAATTGATGGATCACAAATTGAATGAAAAAGAATAAAAAGAATTATGGATTCAAAATAATTATATAAATTTTTTTTTTTTTTCTTTTTTTTTTTTTTTTTTTTTTCTTTTTGTTCGTTTGTTTGCTTGTCTGTTTGTTTGTTTGTTTGTTTGTTTTTCTTACGGATATGGAACACAATAATGATCCTTCCGCAGGTTCACCTACGGAAACCTTGTTACGACTTTTACTTCCTCTAAATAATCAAGTTCGGTCAACTTTTGCGAAACAACCGTGACACACGAGGCGTCACAGTGA
>NW_026562241.1:67500-70000 GCF_027943255.1 Anastrepha obliqua
TCATATATGTATATATATTCGAAAATTTTTTCTATTTAAACTAACGTATGGAAAACCAGGAATAAAATCATAATATTACCAGTTTAATATGGCTCAAATTCGAGTTTCATATAGTTATGATTCGATTTATATGCTTCAATATCATTGGTTAGTTAACTTTTGATATTTTCATATTATATCACATGCCTTCACCGTGAGTGTTTTTTGCCATGCACACCTCACATTGTCAAAAATGTATGGGAAAAATTCATTTCAATACATTTCAGTTTGATTTGAAATGTCTTTATTATATATTTTAGTGCCAATATGCCAAGGTTATATTCCATAACTCTCTATTTAAACTAACGTATGGAAAACCAGGCATAAAATCACAATATTACCAGTTTAATATGGCTCAAATTCGAGTTTCATATAGTTATGATTCGATTTATATGCTTCAATATCATTGGTTAGTTAACTTTTGATATTTTCATATTATATCACATGCCTTCACCGTGAGTGTTTTTTGCCATGCACACCTCACATTGTCAAAAATGTATGGGAAAAATTCATTTCAATACATTTCAGTTTGATTTGAAATGTCTTTATTATATATTTTAGTGCCAATATGCCAAGGTTATATTCCATAACTCTCTATTTAAACTAACGTATGGAAAACCAGGCATAAAATCACAATATTACCAGTTTAATATGGCTCAAATTCGAGTTTCATATAGTTATGATTCGATTTATATGCTTCAATATCATTGGTTAGTTAACTTTTGATATTTTCATATTATATCACATGCCTTCACCGTGAGTGTTTTTTGCCATGCACACCTCACATTGTCAAAAATGTATGGGAAAAATTCATTTCAATACATTTCAGTTTGATTTGAAATGTCTTTATTATATATTTTAGTGCCAATATGCCAAGGTTATATTCCATAACTCTCTATTTAAACTAACGTATGGAAAACCAGGCATAAAATCACAATATTACCAGTTTAATATGGCTCAAATTCGAGTTTCATATAGTTATGATTCGATTTATATGCTTCAATATCATTGGTTAGTTAACTTTTGATATTTTCATATTATATCACATGCCTTCACCGTGAGTGTTTTTTGCCATGCACACCTCACATTGTCAAAAATGTATGGGAAAAATTCATTTCAATACATTTCAGTTTGATTTGAAATGTCTTTATTATATATTTTAATGGCAATATGCCAAGGTTATATTCCATAAAATGTTAGTATAGAATATAGATTCTTCATATATGTATATATATTCGAGAATTTTTTTCTATTTAAACTAACGTATGGAAAACCAGGCATAAAATCACAATATTACCAGTTTAATATGGCTCAAATTCGAGTTTCATATAGTTATGATTCGATTTATATGTTTCAATATCATTGGTTAGTTAACTTTTGATATTTTCATATTATATCACATGCCTTCACCGTGAGTGTTTTTTGCCATGCACACCTCACATTGTCAAAAATGTATGGGAAAAATTCATTTCAATACATTTCAGTTTGATTTGAAATGTCTTTATTATATATTTTAGTGCCAATATGCCAAGGTTATATTCCATAACATGTTAGTATTAGAATATAGATTCTTCATATATGTATATATATTCGAAAATTTTTTCTATTTAAACTAACGTATGGAAAACCAGGCATAAAATCACAATATTACCAGTTTAATATGGCTTAAATTCGAGTTTCATATAGTTATGATTCGATTTATATGCTTCAATATCATTGGTTAGTTAACTTTTGATATTTTCATATTATTTCACATGCCTTCACCGTGAGTGTTTTTTGCCATGCACACCTCACATTGTCAAAAATGTATGGGAAAAATTCATTTCAATACATTTCAGTTTGATTTGAAATGTCTTTATTATATATTTTAGTGCCAATATGCCAAGGTTATATTCCATAACATGTTAGTATTAGAATATAGATTCTTCATATATGTATATATATTCGAAAATTTTTTCTATTTAAACTAACGTATGGAAAACCAGGCATAAAATCACAATATTACCAGTTTAATATGGCTTAAATTCGAGTTTCATATAGTTATGATTCGATTTATATGCTTCAATATCATTGGTTAGTTAACTTTTGATATTTTCATATTATTTCACATGCCTTCACCGTGAGTGTTTTTTGCCATGCACACCTCACATTGTCAAAAATGTATGGGAAAAATTCATTTCAATACATTTCAGTTTGATTTGAAATGTCTTTATTATATATTTTAGTGCCAATATGCCAAGGTTATATTCCATAACATGTTAGTATTAGAATATAGATTCTTCATATATGTATATATATTCGAAAATTTTTTCTATTTAAACTAACGTATGGAAAACCAGGCATAAAATCACAATATTACCAGTTTAATATGGCTTAAATTCGAGTTTCATATAGTTATGATTCGATTTATATGCTTCAATATCATTGGTTAGTTAACTTTTGATATTTTCATATTATATCA